>NC_068280.1:0-87500 GCF_025860055.1 Xyrauchen texanus | reverse complement strand
TCAATGTACTTTTCGAAATCAAACACTACAAACAATCAGCATGATATTTATGTGTCAGGGGAAAAAATAAAAGTTGTGTCAGAATTTAAATATCTAGGCATCGTAATAGACTCTAAACTAACCTTTAAATCACAGATAAAACTGGTTTGTAATAGAGTTAAATTTAATATCGCAAATTTCCGTTTTATAAGATCACACCTATCAACTGAGGCCGCCAAAATGTTTATGCATAGTATGGTTTTGCCCCACATCACTTATTGCCTTACAACATGGTCACAAGCAAAGAAAATAATGTTAAAACCATTAGAGTCACTTTACAAGCAAACAATCAAAATTTTAGATAAAAAATCATTTAGATCTCACCATTGTGCCATATTACAAAAGCATAAACTTTTAAGTTGGGAAAATGCTATCAAGTATTCTAACTTATGTCTGTTATATAAAATAATTTATGGTCTGTCATCTCCCCCACTCAGTAAATTTGTAAACATCAGAAACTCCTCACAGCGAGTAACACGAGGGTCGGCCCGAGGAGACTGTGTTGTTCCTTTGCAGAAAACTGCATTCAGCCAGCATGCTTTTTCAGTCTCAGCAGCGCAGAATTGGAACTCTGTTCCTCAGAATATTAGAGAACTCACTACATACACTGTTTAAAAAGCACCTAAAAAACTGGTTCATTTTACACCAGTCATGTCAACACTAATAAGTATATAGGCTATAATTTCCCTCTACCCGATCGTGCTGTCATCTGTGTCCCTGTTGGGTAACTGTGTTCAACATTATTATATTTAATTTTAACCTAATGTTGAAAATATAGTGAATTTGTACACTGTATTAATTTAAAGGATTTAACGAGTTATATTTTTTTTTGTGATCAATATTTTATTTAAAGTTACCATATAAAAAGCATACCTCTATCCATAGCTTTAAAATAGTCTTTTTGGCAGCCGTACTTGCTGACAGTAAGGTCCTTTTATGGTGAGCATTCAACTGAAGAGCGGAGTCATCTAACAGTAGAAGTAGCAATGGGTCTTGAGGTATGTCCAGATGTAGGATTTCGGAAAGAACAGTACTTACAAAGGTCCAGAAGGGAACCACCATTGGGCATTCCCAAAACATATGCAAATAAGAACCTACTGTAGATGTGTTACATAAATGACAGTATGGATCAGATCTAACCTTCATCCTATATAATACACTAGGAGTAATATAAGCCCTATTAATACATTTATAGTGAATCATCTGGTGAGCCAGGTTCTTAGATGAAGTGAAACATCTGGCCCATACCACATCCCAGTCAGGTTTAGATAAACCATCCCTTTCCCAGGAGTGGACAGCTGGAATATATGAGTGTTGCAAAACCAGAATTGAATTATAGATCTTAGAAACTAAGCCCTTAGCGGAGGCATTAGGGTCCAGCCATTTCCACAATGGATGTGGTAAAATATCAGTGGTCCAGGGAACACCATATGCTTTCAGGGCTGACCTTAGTCTCAAATATATAAAAAAGAGAATCCAGGTAAAGAAAATTCTGAACTTAATTCCTGAAATGATTTGATGCCTTTTTTACAGAAAATGTCTTTCAAGGTATAAATACCAGCATCAGACCAAGCTTTAAATACAAAGGGTATTTTACCAGTACACAAACAAGTATTGTGCCACAATGGCGTTAATTTGGTGTATAAGAAGGGGCCTCCCATACTTTTCTCAACCTTTTTCCATACCTCGAGGGAGTATACTCAATGATTGGTCCATACATTTTCTTAGAACATTTGGAAACACTTGCAAAGGGTAGATCTTGTAGGCTAACCGGATGGGTGATATTCACTTCTAAATCTCGCCATGGAACCCGGGAGTCAGGGTTAACCCAGGTTTGGATTGTTCTTGTTTGGAAGGCTAGATTATAAATCTTAAAATCAGGGAATGAGAGACCCCCATCAAATATCTTGCGCTGCATCGTCTTAAGACGGATTCTGGGTTTTTTCATAATCCAGATAAATCTAGAGATAGCCGTGTTGAGTTCTTTGAAAAAAAAAATCAGGTGGTGCTAGCGGTAACATAGAGAATACAAAATGTACCCTTGGAAGTACATTCATTTTAATAGTAGATATTCTTCCATGAAGAGCTAAACATAAGGGGGACCACCTATCTAAATCTTCCTTGATCTTATTCAGGAGAGTTTGATAGTTAGATTTAGAGAAAAGATGAATTGAAGGGGATATAATGATGCCCAAATATTTAAACTGTTTAACTATGGGGATCGAAGGAGGTAAGCTACTGGATTCCTGATTCGCTGCATCATTAAGGGGCATTAGTGCTGATTTATTCCAATTAATTTTGTAACCTGAGATAGTACCAAATAAATTAAGATTTAAACATTCAGGAACAGACTCAGAAATATTGGAAAACATAGAGCAAGATATCGTCTGCATAAAGAGAGATTTTGTGTGAGGTGCCTACACAGATAATGGGATGTATAGTTGATGACTGACGTACTGCTTGAGCCAAGGGCTCCACTGATAAAGTAAAAAGCAAAGGTGATAATGGGCAGCCTTGGCGAGTACCCCGACCAAGAGCAAAGGGCAAAGACATTAAGGATCCCATAAGAACACGTGCTGAGCAGCTATTGTAGAGTGTTTTAACCGTTTAATAAATCCTTGTCCGACCCCTACAAAGTCAAGGACCGACCAGAGAAAGCTCCATTCAATTCTATCAAAGGCCTTCTCCGCGTCCAATGAGATAATTGCAGAGGAGGCTGGACAAGAATCGGATCTATGAATGATATGTAATAGTCGCCTGATATTATCGGACGCCAATCGGCCTTTGAGAAAACCGGACTGATCAAAGTGAACAATACTGTCTATGCATTTATTCAGTCTAAGAGTTAGAACTTTAGCGAAAAGTTTAGCATCGGTGGTGATTAAGCTAATAGGACGGTAGCTAGCACATTCTAAAGGATCTTTCCCTTTTTTAAGTAAAAGGGTTATCAGAGCTGTGTTTTGGTCCCTATGTAAGGCTCCGTTTTCAACTGCAAAATTAAATGAGTTTAAAATAAGTGGTGATACTATATCCCAAATAGCAGAGATTAATTCAGGGGGAATTCCGTCAATTCCTGGAGATTTTTTCTTTGGCATAGAGTCCAAGGCCAACTTCAATTCTTCAGCTGACAAGGGACAGTCTAACATCTCCTGATGATGTTTATCAATTTTAGGAAGATGAAGCTGTTGAAGAAAGGATGTATGTTGCTGGTAACTTGAAGAGTTCGAAGTGTATAATTGTTCGTAGTAAGTTTTAAAAGTCTGGTTTATATCTTTGGGTTGGGTGCATAAAGTGTCTTCATTCTTTATAGCGTGTATGACTGCTCTAGATTCCATCTGGTTGATTCGTAATGCTAATAATTTACTAGGTCTCTCACCGTTGAAATAATAAGACTGCCTTGTTCGATGCATAATAAATTTAGCTCTGTGCATGAGTAATCTTTTTAGCTCATATTTAATTGCACAAAGTTCTTTCTCCTTCCGTTGACATTACTTGTTTTTAAGGTCGTTTTCCAACATCTGAATCTGTTCTTCCAACTCATTTATGCGGCTATTTCTAGATTTTTGACGAAAAGAAGAGAAAGAAATACATTTCCCTCTAATAAAGCATTTCGTCACCTCCCATAAGGATTGCGGGTTGTTTGAAGAACCCCTGTTCAACTCAATAAACTCAACTAAGGAGGTGCGTAATTGTGATATAAATTCTTGGTCATGGAGTAAGGATGTGTTAAATCTCCAACGTTTACGTCCAGAGGGAGCGGAAAATGGGAAAAGACATAAAGTTACCGGGGAATGATCTGAAAGAAGAAGGGGTAATATATCCGCATTGTCAATAAATGGAATATAGACAGGAGATACGAGCAGATAATCAATGCGTGAGTATGATTTGTGGCGAGCTGAAAAGAATGTATAGTCTTTGGCGCTATCATTCTTTAGTCGCCATATGCCACAGACATTGACCTGTTTTATAAATCATTAAACAACTTTGAGGGGGTTAGGTCAGAGTGAGATATTTGGGACCTATCAAGTAAGGGATTATGCACAGCATTGAAGTCACCACCTATCACAAGATAGTAGTCACCAAAACTTAGTATCATACGAACAAGCTATTGATAGAACTCACTATCATTTTCATTAGGAGCATAAACTGAAACAAAAGCGCATTTAATATTGGACCATGTACCGAGTGTACAAGTAATACGACCTTCTGTATCACTCTTTGAACAGTGAATGGAATAGGGAAGGCGCCGAGCAACCAATATCAAAACCCCCTTAGTTTTCTTAGTAGACGAAGAAAAAGAAACTAATTTATAGTGCCTATTCTGAAAACGATGTACGTCACAAGCTTTCAAATGACTCTCCTGTATTAATACAACCGATGCTTACTTAGTTCATAAATAATCCAAGCATTTAGTTCTCTTAATGGCGCCGTTTAAACCATTAATGTTCCAAGATACTACTTTAAGAGCCATAGATAATTAATAATAAGGTACTTCCCTTTGAATATATAACAAACAAATATGGACTTACATGGAAAAATCATGGCATCTGAAACTCTAAAGGAACAACAACTAGAACCGGATAAGAGGGCAGAAAGCAGAGAGTTAGAACGAACTCTCCTGCCTGCCAAAACAGAAATCTCGTCTAGATACGTGGCCAGCATAACAGTCGATCACTCGAGTCTGAAGGTCGACTCGGCATCACCGTTCACCAATGAAGAGTTCGGCACAATCGCGGCGTTAGTAGAACCTTTAAATCCTTTCCTAGAGGTTACGGGCTGTCGGAGTCCGTTAACATTCCCGCAGGTGTGTCATCAGATACGGGTAGATGCGTAGCGAATGCTTGTTGCTGGGCAGCATACGATTCCACTTCAGCCAGCGTTTCGAGAAAAGAGGTTGATCCGCGATGCATGACTTTGATCGTAGAGGGTAGTGTTGTCACGGTACCAAAATTTCAGTATTCGGTACCGATACCAGTGAAAATCCACGGTTCTTGGTACCAATTTCGGTACCAATTTCGGTACCAAACCAAAGTTTAATTTAGACTAAATTTACAAGAAAAAATCCATGGTTCTCGGTACCAAAGCAAAACACAAAAACATGCTAATTGAACAACACACTATTTTTATTAATAAAGGTAAACAATGCCATTCTTTATACTTATTTAAAATTGTGTTTCAAGTTTTTCCACAACTAATAAATGAAAATAAATTACACACCTAAAAAACACATAACGTAACGTTATGCTAATGATTTACTACACGGCTAACATTGTGTTTATTTCAATCCGACATTTAAATTAAAATATGGTATATAACACAAAACAGAAACTCTAAATTTGAAATTAATTTGAAACTTACCTGCTTGAACTCTTTCATTAGATCCGGGTGTCGGTCTTTAAGGTGTTTTATCAAGTTTGATGTATTGCCTGCTTTTGAGAGAAAACTTCGATGACATCGTTTGCAAATTGGTTTTTGATGATCTATGATGTTCCCCTCGTCATCAGCCGCAAATCCAAAATATTTCCACACATGGCTCTTTCCTCCTTTCTTATCAACAAGAGCAGTCACCACAGCAGCGCCGGCGGTCGCCATGACCAATCTGCACTTGTACACTTAAAATTAAAAATGTATAATGTAAAATCATATTGTATAAATAATGTATAACAGTTATATTAAATAAACAAAGCAGGTGTTACGAACTGCTCCGAGACACAAAGGTTGAGATCCAAATGCAGCTTTAATTAAGACACGTAATCCAATATTCAGAGCATCCAAGAGAAGCACAGGCATAACTAGGGATGGGTATCGTTAAGGTTTAATGGTATTACTACTCTTACCGATACTGTTTATCGATCCGGTACTTTAACGGTATTCTTAACGGTTCTTTTTGTTTTATATATATATATATTAGCAGAGACCACTTTTAAAAATCATCGGCCTCTTTTTGGCATTTATGAGCAAAATGTTGCCATGTCTCTTTCATCTTAAGAAATGTACTAATGATGCTTCTTATTTTCGTTGTTTCATTCCGATCAGACGAACGGCTTTGAAGCAATTCGCTAAAGAAATTTCAAAGTGGCAACAGGCCTTAATGCGAACCGAAGCAAATACGGTATCATGGCACTAGAAGTTAGAATCTCACAAATGTAAAATGTACCACTAGGTGGTGCCAGATCCAAACTTCTCAAGCACCTTCAGGGCATGGTCCTGATGACACATACAAAGTTTCATAACGATACGCCACACATTCTTAAAATACAGCAAATTCAAAATCGTTTGACTCGGAATGTTTCATTGAATGTAAAGAGACCAGTTTTATTATTTTTGGCCAAAGCGTTCAAGAGTTATAATCAGAATAACAGTGTGGTAATTTTGCGTGCCCGCTGTCAACTTGAAACCATTTCTCAGGAACGATTTCAAACATTGAAAAAAAAAACAGTGATAACTTTTGTGAAGCTCTATTTCACGATCGCTTTAAAATTATTTTGGTGGAAATTGGACAAAAACTTCCTTAAAATTCAAATCTAGTCGGGCGGAATTCAAACCCAAGGTATGGACTCGGGAACCAGGGGAAGAATGTTGTCTCTAGGACTTACAGTTCAAATGTCATTAGCGTAAAGGGGTTCCAAATTTAGTGTGCTATCAGTTCAGACTGTCCTCCTAGATGTGATACATTTCACAACTTTCCTGCGAACAGTTCTATGGGATGCCGTAGACTCCCATGGCAGAAGAAGAAGAACACTAACAATTCGCCCTTTCAGGGCTTGACCCTTTATAAAGTATTTCGAGAGAATCTGACACGGTAATGTTGAGATTTCACTCTCTCTTTCTCATTTAAATCAGTCTCTCTCGCCCCTTGTCACAGGCTCGTGTGGAGCGCATGGAGGCCTTTCTGAAGAAAGGTGAGGACATCGAAAAGAGTTTGATGGAGAGCAAGAAGAAGTTGGCAGAAGTGCAGCGGCGGGTACAGGAGTTGAGCGTGGCATCCACAGACGAGAGTAAAGCGGAGCTCATCAAAGCTCAAGTGGAGGAGAAACGTCTGAAAAAAGAGGAGAGATCGTGGCAGAAGAAGATTGATGAACACCGTACGGAGGAGAAGAAGATGCCCTGGAACGTGGACACGCTCAGTAAAGAGGGCTTCAGTAAGGTGTGTGTGACACTCAGTACAGATCAGAATACACACTTATGTTACTCTCACACTCACACACTTGTGTTGTGTTTCAGAGTGTCGTCAATGTAAAGCCAGAGAAAAAGGAGGAGACTGAGGAAGAGAAAGAAGAGAAACACAAAACCTTTGTGGAGAAATACGAGAAACAGATCAAACACTTTGGTGAGCTGCTGTTTTCTGTGTGTCAACACTAGAATATGTGTATTCATTATAAACGACAAGATTGCATGACAAAATAAACAATGCATATGGTGTGTGTGTGTGTTTAGGGATGTTGCGGCGCTGGGACGACTCTCAGAAATATCTGTCTGATAATCCTCACCTGGTGTGCGAGGAAACGGCCAATTATTTGGTCATCATGTGCATCGACCTGGAGGTGGAGGAGGTAACTGTTTTCCAGGCCTGGTGAAGTCATTGACATTTCTGACGTGAATATATATTTCTATATTTCTAGTTTGCTCCTCTCTGAAATGGATATTTCTGTTGTGTGGTGTGAAACTCTCACAATGAATCAGCTGAACTGGTTCTCAAATCAAATGATTCAATAGCGGGTCTGAATCTAAATGATTGTTAAAAATGTCAAATGAAATGGTGTGTTTGTGCTTTAGAAACATGCACTGATGGAGCAGGTGGCGCATCAAACTATCGTCATGCAGTTCATTCTAGAACTGGCCAAGAGTTTGCAGGTGGATCCACGTGGATGTTTCCGCCAGTTCTTCACCAAAATCAAGGTGTGTGTGTCAGCTGCAAGAGTGCTGGACTGTGTGTGTGTGTGTGTGTGTGTGTGTGTGTGTGTGTGTGTGTGTGTGTGTGTGTGTGTGTGTGTGTGTGTGTGTGTGTGTGTGTGTGTGTGTGTCAGCTGCAAGAGTGCTGGACTGTGTGTGTGTGTCAGCTGCTAGAGTGCTGGACTGTGTGTGTGAGTGTCAGCTGCTACAGTGCTGGTGTGTGTGTGTGTGTGTGTGTGTCAGCTGCTAGAGTGCTGGACTGTGTGTGTGTGTGTCAGCTGCTAGAGTGCTGGACTGTGTGTGTGTGTGTGTCAGCTGCTAGAGTGCTGGACTGTGTGTGTGTGTGTGTGTGTGTGTGTGTGTGTGTCAGCTGCTAGAGTGCTGGACTGTGTGTGTGAGTGTCAGCTGCTACAGTGCTGGTGTGTGTGTGTGTGTGTGTGTGTGTGTGTGTGTGTCAGCTGCTACAGTGCTGGTCTTTGTGTGTGTGTGTGTGTGTGTCAGCTGCTACAGTGCTGGTCTTTGTGTGTGTGTGTGTCAGCTGCTACAGTGCTGGTGTGTGTGTGTGTGTGTCAGCTGCTACAGTGCTGGTCTTTGTGGGTGTGTGTGTGTGTGTGTGTCAGCTGCTAGAGTGCTGGACTGTGTGTGTGTGTCAGCTGCTAGAGTGCTGGTGTGTGTGTGTGTGTGTGTGTGTGTGTGTGTGTGTGTCAGCTGCTACAGTGCTGGTCTTTGTGTGTGTGTGTGTGTGTGTGTGTGTGTGTCAGCTGCTAGAGTGCTGGACTGTGTGTGTGTCAGCTGCTAGAGTGCTGGTGTGTGTGTGTGTGTGTGTGTCAGCTGCTACAGTGCTGGTCTTTGTGTGTGTGTGTGTGTGTGTGTGTGTGTGTCAGCTGCTACAGTGCTGGTCTTTGTGTGTGTGTGTGTGTGTGTGTGTGTGTGTGTGTGTGTGTGTGTCAGCTGCTACAGTGCTGGTCTTTGTGTGTGTGTGTGTGTGTGTGTGTGTGTGTCAGCTGCTACAGTGCTGGTGTGTGTGTGTGTGTGTCAGCTGCTACAATGCTGGTCTTTTTGTATGTGTGTGTGTGTGTGTGTGTGTGTGTGTGTCAGCTGCTACAGTGCTGGTCTTGTGTGTGTGTGTGTGTGTGTGTGTGTGTGTGTGTGTGTGTGTGTGTGTGTGTGTCAGCTGCTACAGTGCTGGACTGTGTGTATTTGTTTCTTACTTGCAGTTTGTGTTTTTAGACTGCAGATCAGCAGTATCAGGATGCATTTAATGATGAATTGGAGTCGTTTAAAGAGCGTGTGCGGCCGAGCCAAGATTCGGATTGAGAAAGCAATGAAAGAATATGAGGAAGAGGAGCGTCAGAAGCGTTTGGGTCCCGGTGGTGTTGATCCAGCGGAGGTGTACGAGTCCCTGCCTGAGGTAACAGTAACTAACAGACTGATGAATAAGTGTTATTAGCAGCGGCTCTCACTGATGCCAGTGATAACACAATAGATGCACTGTCCTCATTACAAACATTCACTCATCTCATTTATTTACCAGATATTGTTATGAAAAATACAGGTTTTATGAGCAGTTACAGTATCTTAACAAAATGCCCCACTGCCTGATGGGAATCAGTGCAGAGATCAAAGCTGATGTCACTGATGGGGCATTTTGAGAAAATGTTTCCTCCTATTTCAACCTATCATTAAATTTACTTGGACAGTTCGACATATTCTGTTGAACATGAGCGACATCAAAAGCAGAAGGAAACATCCCTATCCGCTACAGAGGTCAATTATCAGCACGGCTCAATGAACAGAGCGGGTGCATTTACTTGTGACACGTGTCACCCGTGCAGCACAGATCATTAAAACCAGCGCAAGTCATGAAACATTTCAATTCAACACAGAATCTTCTGTTGTAAACCTCAATGTCTCTGTGACTAAACTGGTTAACCCGACATCCTTTTTTCTGCAGAACACAAATGATATTTCAGCTCTGTAGGTCCATACAATGTGGATGGTGACCAGAAGCTCCAAAAATGCGGCATAAAACTAATCCATATGACTCCAGTGGTTTAATCCATGTCTTCTGAAGTGATATGATAGGTGTGGGTGAGAAACACATCAATATTTAAGTCCTTTTTTACTATAAATCTCCACTTAAACTTTTTAGTGAAAATAAACAGGCACCACATGTGACTTTCATGTGTAATTTACTTTCATGTGACTTTTCAGATGTGAAAGTGGAGATTTATAGTAAAAAAGGACTTAAATATTGATCAGTTTCTCACCCACACCTATCATATCACTTCTGAAGACATGGATTAAACCACTGGAGGCTTATGGATGACTTTTATGCTGCCTTTATGTGCTTTGTGGAGCTTCAAAGTTCACTTGCATTGTATGGAGCTACAAAGCTGAAATATTCTTCTAAAAATCTTCATTTGTGTTCAGCAGAAGAAAAAGTCACACACATCTGGGATGGCATGAGGGTGAGTAAATGAATTCAAATGTTTGGGTGAACTGTCCCTTTAACTAGTATTTTAGGTAGAAATATATTCACATTAAAAATGTTCATATTATTAATAAATTAGGGGTGTGAGGGAATTTATCTAAATTTGTATATTTTATTTTAATAGTTTTTAATATGTTTAGGAGACTTGATTATAAAAATGATTTTCCTGTGGTTATGATTGTCTTATAGTTTTAACAGAGGTATGTGTAATGAGTACTTTGGCTAATCTATTGTAAGTACAGTATAGAATCCTAACCATTTGTCATTTAGTGTAAATTATGAACAAAACTACTTTTCATTCGGTGTAAAATCTTATGAAATAACAAGATATGTCTGAACTTTAATCAATAAGAGTCCCAACTTTTCAGAATAATTAGTTATTAATAACTTTTTACCTTCTATACATGTTACTGTTGTGAAACCCAGTCAATTTAATTCAACTCAAAATCAGATGCGCATTACAGTGGGACAAAATATTTTATTACAAAATGCACTTATTTTTGTAATACCATAATAATATCACTTAAATTATGAGTATATTTGAAATAGTATATTTTATAGCCCCTAACCCCTGACCCCCACCTGTGCTAGGTGCTGGGACTCTCAAATGTTAGGGCCTGTTCACACCAAGTT
The DNA here is from genome assembly GCF_025860055.1 of Xyrauchen texanus. Classification (NCBI taxonomy): domain Eukaryota; kingdom Metazoa; phylum Chordata; class Actinopteri; order Cypriniformes; family Catostomidae; genus Xyrauchen; species Xyrauchen texanus. The sequence goes on along the minus strand of NC_068280.1, from coordinate 76,441 downwards.
CCTCTATTTGGTGCGAATGTTCATTCCGAACGAGTTTTTGAGATAAGAGCTTTCTGTCATTTGACGTGCCGCTGATACACCCCTGAAACGATATATTTATAATGTACATTATTTAATACTGTACATCACTGTGCCTGTTATATTCTCATGGCATTAAAAATAGGCTTAGGTTCAGCAGTTCATTTGCACTAAGCTCGCAGTAAAATATTCCATAAAACGCTTGCAATATTTTACTGTAGGCAAACAAATTGCATAACAAGACTGCTATTTTTATTGCAGCAGTTATATAACAAAGTATTGCAATAATTAAAAAAAAGAAAATACAGTGAGCCAGTGTTTTCTTTTATATATAGCATACTTTTATATTACATTATTCCATGTGTATTTATATCACTGTACCTTGTGTTCTATTATCCAGGCGTTAATCCAGATGTTATAAAAAGAGACGTTGGGTTTGGGAATGGGTTTGGAATTTTCTCATAGCAAAATACATGTGCATATATAAATAGATGTATATTTATGCAACAACGCTCAGTACTCATCTTACTCGCATAAAAAAAACACAAATGTTAAATGGTCTGCACTTATATTGCACTTTTTTAACCTTCGCAGTATTCCAAGCGCTTAACACTGCATCTCAATCACACACACACACACACACACACACACACACACACACACACACACACACCAATGACGACAAGTGTCTTGCCCAAGTAGACTTCGGCATGTGGAGTCATGTGGGCCGGGAATCGTACCACCAACCCTGCGATTAGTGGTGAGCCACACCCACCCACAAACACAGATGATATACTCCTCAAAATGCATCAACACCATAAAATAATGCAATTATTTAAATAAATGCATTAACATCATCCAATATATTTATGCCTGGCATTGACAAAAGACTGGTAAAAATATTTGCACAACAGCACTGCCTACTGTACAGGGGTGACAGTTTTTGTTTAATTTTTTAGGGACTGTGTATGAGTAGACCTTTTTGTCGGAAGTTTGAAACTCAAAACGTCACAGATTTGTTGTGAACATGCCTTTAGTCTGAAAGCCCTGTCTGGTATCTCTGATATCACTATATGTGTCTGATATCACTAAAATCAGTATCTGACATCACTGATATCTCCATCTGATTTCACTGATATTAATGTCTGACATTAAAATCAGTGTCTGACATCACTGATATTTGTGTCTGATATCACTTAAATCAGTGTATGACATCACTGATATCTGTATCTGACATTAAAATCAGTGTCTGACATCACTGATATTTGTGTCTGATATCACTTAAATCAGTGTCTGACATCACTGATATCTGTATCTGACATTAAAATCAGTGTCTGACATCACTGATATCTGTATCTGACATTAAAATCAGTGTCTGACATCACTGATATTTGTGTCTGATATCACTTAAATCAGTGTCTGACATCACTGATATCTGTATCTGACATTAAAATCAGTGTCTGACATCACTGATATCTGTATCTGACATTAAAATCAGTGTCTGACATCACTGATATTTGTGTCTGATATCACTTAAATCAGTGTCTGACATCACTGATATCTGTATCTGACATTAAAATCAGTGTCTGACATCACTGATATCTGTATCTGACATTAAAATCAGTGTCTGACATCACTGATATCTGTGTTTATCTGTGTCTGATTTCACTGATATTTGTGTCTGATATCACTTAAATCAGTGTATGACATCACTGATATCTGTATCTGACATTAAAATCAGTGTCTGACATCACTGATATTTGTGTCTGATATCACTTAAATCAGTGTCTGACATCACTGATATCTGTATCTGACATTAAAATCAGTGTCTGACATCACTGATATCTGTGTTTATCTGTGTCTGTTTTCACTGATATTTGTGTCTGATATCACTTAAATCAGTGTCTGACATCACTGATATCGGTGTCTGTTTTCACTGATATTTGTGTCTGATATCACTGAAATCAGTGTCTGACATCACTGATATCTGTATCTGACATTAAAATCAGTGTCTGACATCACTGATATCTGTGTTTATCTGTGTCTGATTTCACTGATATTTGTGTCTGATATCACTTAAATCAGTGTCTGACATCACTGATATCTGTATCTGACATTAAAATCAGTGTCTGACATCACTGATATCTGTGTTTATCTGTGTCTGATTTCACTGATATTTGTGTCTGATATCACTAAAATCAGTGTCTGACATCACTGATATCGGTGTCTGACATCACTGATATCGGTGTCTGTTTTCACTGATATTTGTGTCTGATATCACTTAAATCAGTGTCTGACATCACTGATATCGGTGTCTGTTTTCACTGATATTTGTGTCTGATATCACTTAAATCAGTGTCTGACATCACTGATATCGGTGTCTGTTTTCACTGATATTTGTGTCTTATATCACTTAAATCAGTGTCTGACATCACTGATATCTTTGATATCATTGATTTATTTGTCTGATGTCAATAAAATAAGTGTCTGATATCACTGATATATGCATCTGATATCACTGAAATGTTTGACTGATATCACTGATATGCGTCCTATATCTCTGATAATTGTGTTTAATATCACTAATATATGGGTCTGATTTCACTGATATTTTTATCTGATACCACTGATATCTGTGTCTGATATTTGTGTCTAACATCATTACAATAAGTGTGATATTGTTACAATTAGTGTCTGATATTGCTACAATCAGTTTCTGATATCACTGATGTGTCTGATATAAATTATATTTTTCTGATATCACTTTTGTGTCTGATCTCACAAAAGTCAGTGTCTGACGTCACTGATATCTGAGTCTGACGTCACTGATATCGGAGTCTGACGTCTCTGATATTTGTGTCTGATATCACTGAAATATGGGTCCGATATCACTGATGTCTTTGTCTGATATTTGTTTCTGATATTACAAATATCTGTCTGATATCACTAAAATCAGTGTCTGATATCACTGAAATATGTGTCTGGTATCACTGATATATGGGTCTGATATCTCATATTTTGTGTGGTATAAATTATATTTGTCTGATATCACTAAAATCAGTGTCCGATATCACTGATATCTGTGTCTAATATCTTTGTTTGACATTGTTACAATCAGTGTCTGATGTCGCTACAATCAGTGTCTGATATCACTGAAATCTGTGTGTGATATCTGTGTCTGACATTGTTACAATCAGTGTCTGATATCACTGATGTGTCTGATGTCACTAATATCCATGTCTGATGTCACTAATATCCATGTCTGATATCACTGATTTTTGTGTCTGATATCACTGATATAGTTGTCTGATATCACTGATATCTGTCTGATGTCAATAAAATATGTGTCTGGTATCACTGATATATGCGTCTGACATTTCTGATATTTGTGTCTGATATCACTGATATTTGTATTTGAAATCCCTGAAATATGTATCTGGTATCACTGAAACGTTTGTCTGACATCACTGATATCTATGTCTGATATCACTGATAACTGTTTCTGATATTTGTATCTGATATCTCTGATATTTGTGTTTGATATCACTAATATATGGGTCTGATATCACTGATATTTTGTCTGATATCACTGAAATATGGGTCTGATATCGCTGATGTCTGTGTCTGATATTTGTGTCTGATATCACAAATATCTGTGGAAATATTTATATTGCTTATATTTTAATGCTTGTTTTTAATTTTTAGTGAATGTGTGACACGCGCCTACAACACCAAAACTAATTCCTTGTATGCATAAAAAACATACTTGGCAATAAAGCTATTTCTGATTCTAATATCACTAAAATCAGTATCTGATCTCACTGATATATGGGTCTGATATCACTGATATTTGTGTCTAATCTCACTGATATCACTCAAATCAATGTCTGATATCACTGATATATGGGTCTGATATCACTGATATTTGTGTCTAATCTCACTGATATCACTCAAATCAGTATCTGATATCACATATGTATGGGTCTGATATCACTGATATATGGGTCTGTTATCACTGATATCACTCAAATCAATGTCTGATATCACTGATATCTGTCTCATATCACTGATATCTGTGTCTAACATCACTAAAATCTGTCTAATATCACTACTATCAGTGTCTGATATCACTGACATCTGTGTTTCACATCACTGATATCTGTGTCTGACATCATTAAAATCTGTTTCTGATATCTCTACAATCAGTGTCTGATGTCACTGATATTTGTGTCTGATATCTCTGATATCATTCAAATCAATGTCTGATATCACTGATATCTGTCTCATATCACTGATATCTTTGTCTGACATCACTGATATCTGTGTCTAACATCACTCAAATCTGTCCGATATCACTACTATCAGTGTCTGATATCACTGATATTTGTGTCTGATATCACTGAAATATGAGTCTGATATCTCTGATATCATTCAAATCAATGTCTGATATCATTGATATCCGTGTCTAACATCACTCAAATCTGTCCGATATCACTACTATCAGTGTCTGATATCACTGATATTTGTGTCTAATCTCACTGATATCACTCAAATCAATGTCTGATATCACTGATATATGGGTCTGATATCACTGATATTTTATTCTGATATTACTGATATATGGGTCTGTTATCACTGATATCACTCAAATCAATGTCTGATATCACTGATATCTGTCTCATATCACTGATATCTGTGTCTAACATCACTAAAATCTGTCTAATATCACTACTATCAGTGTCTGATATCACTGATATCTGTGTTTCACATCACTGATATCTGTGTCTGACATCATTCAAATCTGTTTCTGATATCTCTACAATCAGTGTCTGATATCACTGATATTTGTGTCTGATATCTCTGATATTTTTGTCTGATATCACTGATATTTGTGTCTGATATCTCTGATATTTGTGTCTGATATCTCTGATATTTGTGTCTGATGTCACTGATATTTGTGTCTGATGTCACTGATATTTGTGTCTGATATCACTGATATTTGTGTCTGATATCACTGATTTGTGTCTGATATCTCTGATATCATTCAAATCAATGTCTGATATCACTGATATATCTTTGTCTGACATCACTCAAATCTGTCCGATATCACTACTATCAGTGTCTGATATCACTGATATTTGTGTCTGATGTCACTGATATTTGTGTTTTTGATATCACTGATATAACCTGAAATCACTAAAATCATTTTTTGATCTCACTGATATATTGGTCTGATATCACTTATATTTGTGTCTGATATCACTGATATCTGTGTCTAACATCACTAAAATCTGTCTGATATCACTACTCCGTGTCTAATTTAATTGATATCTGTGTCTGACATCACTGATATGTGTGTCTGACATCACTGATTTATGGGTCTGATATCAATAATATTTGTGTCTGATATCTCTGATATCATGGTGTCTGATGTCACTGACTCATGATGTCATAAGTGATATTTTTATCTGATATTACTAAAATTATTGCCATATATGATAAAAATTGGTGTCTAATATATGTCTGATATCACTGATATGTGTTTTATATCACTAATATTTGTGTTTGATATCAGTGTCTTAAATCACTGATATTTGTGTCTCATATTAATGATATTTGTGTCTGATACTATTGCAGAAGAAAAAAAACTGAATGCCATGAACTACATGTTGCACACCTGCAATAATCTTACAGTTGTGGACTTTTGAAGTGACTCCATTTACATTGATGGGCTGCTTTAGCGTACATACTTTAAATCCTTAAGAAATGTGTCCACTGACAATTCAATTGTGATATGACTTTTCTCAGTGCTGTTGCACAATAAAACATTTTTGGCAAATAATCGTAAAACTGGTTAACTGTGATTTGTTTTTTTTTTTCTAACCGCCAAAACCTCACACTGTGGCATCCCTAATGTCTGAGATCTGGAAGAATTGTAGCACTGTGCTTCTGTTTTCTGTATCTGCTTTGTGAATTGATTATCACTGATATCGGAGTTTGACATAACTGTGTCACATCTGTTGTTCTGATCGCAGGAGATGCAAAAATGCTTTGACAATAAAGACATTCAGATGCTGCAGGAAACCATCAGCAAAATGGATCCAACGGTCAGTGTGATTGATTAAAAATCAAATAGAAATATTCACCGAATTTAGGCAGGATTGGAAACGACAATAAATTAGTAGATGAAATGGACTTAAGATCTGTTCTGTCAGCTCAATTAACTCCTTTGTATCTGATTATTATCACAGCTCAACACTGACACAACTCATCCATCCCAGAATGAAACAGTGTGATTAGATGCAGATGTTTCATGAGTTTTGACCATGATGTTTGAAGTGAGGAAAGAAATTGTGGTGTTTGATTGTTGCAGGAGGCCAAATACCACATGAAGCGCTGCATTGACTCGGGCTTGTGGGTGCCTAACTCTCGAGGAGCAGATGAGGATGCAGATAAAGATGCAGATGAGCCGCAGTACGAGGAGGTGCAGAAACAAGATCAATGACATCATCAAAGCAGACGTAACATGACAACAGAGCTTGACCCCTGACCCCAGCGTTCTGTTATTCAGATTATTATAAATAAAGTCCATGTAACTAATGGCAGTCATCCTGATCTTTAACTTCGCGCCTGTCTCGCAATAGTTTTGATTTATCAGCGATTGTTTTGCTTTCAATAGTGGTTATGTGTAATTAAACTGCAGCTGTCACTCCATTAACCCATAACTGAACTGAATCTATGAATGAACTGGATTATCATCATGATAGATTGTTTGATCGGATGTTTCTCAGATGTTGGTTTGCATCAGTATTACACATTAGAAATGAATCATCAAAATGGATATGAAGTAGGTTTCTTCAGTTTTCTCTGTCTCTTAGTGCATGTACAGATAAACATGGGCTGATGGGTAATCTGAGTTTCTGTCTCACACACCGATGTTTTAGTTTGGTTCTTCTCAAACTTTTTGACTTCAACTCTAGCCAAGACAATGAGATTTCCTCTTGTTCTTCTGTCATTTGTTTGCAAATGTTTATCAAATGTGGAGTCAATAATCAAATAAAAAAAGAACTTTTAAGGACTAATTTCTAAAATGAAAACTAGCAAGTAAACGGAGAAACTTTTTGTCGCATCTTGAGTTTTGGCATTGTAATTTAGATGATGTGAAATAACCCAAGTCATCTTGTGTGCATCTGCTTGAGAACTGCTGCTGAGTTACCGCAATAAAAACAGATAAAGAATGAAAATAATCAAGTGTTTATGAATACTGAAGCTCTTTTACCACAAACACACTTGTGATAATGACCCTAACCCATTATGAAGTACTAGCACATTTTTATTTATTATGATGCTGGTACTGTCAAACAGTACTGAAACTGCTGAAAGATTAGACCGTTTTCATGGGTGAAATATGAAACAGAACAGGAATTCACAAATCAGTCCCACTGATCATTGGGTTAAACCTCCGTGAAGTTGGCACCCCATATAATTACTCTTAACCAGCACCCCTATTTTTGAGAATTTTCGGAAAATGACATACCCAAATACAAATGTCTGTAACTCCTAAACCATATGCTCCACATTCATAACTCTGATATTTTTTTAAACTAGACACTTGAAACTTTGTTACCCAAGAGTCATATTAATTCAAAAGTAGCATAGGAACAGAGTAAAACAAGGTCAAATTTACATGAAAGTGACTCACGATTTCTATGAATGAACTTCATTTAGGGAAAAATGTATCAGACTTTTATGTTAAAGGCCTGAAAACACCATAAAGATAAAACTGAATGTCTGACCATGTTCTGATTCAAATTTGAAGATGATACTCCCAAAAATGTAGTTTCTGTAAGCTTTTATTCAGGGAAAGTCTAGGCGTCCTTTCCAAAAGGCCATTTGGAGACTGTAATCTCATATCTTGCTAGTCTTCTCCACTGTAATTTTATAATCAAAACCATCTTCACCTGACTTCTTGTAATCCTTTCCTTCCATTTTTGTTATATTATATGCATCATAAATATAATGTGTGTGTGATATAAATATTATGTCTTTATGTATAATATACAGCTATCACCTAGCTACTCGTGTAGCCTCGTGTCTTTGCTAGTCATTTTATAATCAAAAACATGATATGAACAGAAAAACTGCCAATACTTCATAAACATAAAAACTCAAGACGATGTGTTTCAACTTAGCGATCTAATACGGGATCGAGTCCATGGAGAAACATCTCGTGTTACCAGCTTCAGCCCGGCCCTAATGACCGCAGGTTCTGACCCGTGTGCAAAGTTTCAAGAGTTTTTGAGCATGTTAAGAGCCCCAAAAGTGCCCCGTAAGTCGTAAAAAAAATAAATAAATAAATAAATAAAAAAAAAAATAATAATAATAATAATAATAATGCGCTGTGCGTAAAATGACGAAGAGCGCACGAGTGGACGCACTTGTATTAGACCTATGTATTAGACAGATCTTCTGAGGTAAACTAAGCAAACTGTCAATCACTTCATTTGTGTTTTAGTTGGTTAATACTCCCATCCATCAAAATTTTGCTGACAAGACATTGGGTGGCTTTTATCCAGTCAAAAACCGAGGTGCGAGAGTGACAGGTCCCGCAGCCTGTTGTTGCGCTCCCTTCATATTTTGGTCATTACAGAGCCTCTGATTGAAGGAGAGAAACAGGGAATGGCTCATTTTATCAGAAACAGTCCAAACTACGGGGAGAGATGGTTTTTGAACATTGGAATACAAATTAGAATCGATATTTCATTGAAAGTGAACATGATGGATTACTCTAACTGGAAGCGCTCATGAAAACTGAGGAGGATATTTAGTTTTTTCCCTATTTTTTTGTTGTTTTGGATTAAAAAGTGGGATGCATTTTGAAGAGTAGACCCTTACATTGAAATGTATGCTGGTGTTTCTTGGATTCGATCCGAACTGATCTGAACCATAGGAGATGAAAGATAAGTATTGCCGTTCATTTTGTTCATATTTACAGGGTCGGTCTGTCAGCATTTTATTGAACCCTTTCCTCTCTGGTGTATTGATTGCAAAAACAAGTTCAGAACGTGATTCTTGAGTGTTTTAGCTTTCAAATGATGCATAGTTTATGATAGTTGATTGAATATTTGTTATAAAACAAAGGTAATAAAATTATAAACACCCCCCCAGGGCCCGCCGGCGCCCCCCTGCTGGTTAACAGGTTCTTAAATAATCACCAAAACTATTTCATCCGTTTGTGCCGCAAAAATGAACGTTTGTGCTGGTTTGATGTTTGAGATATTAAGCATTAGTTTTTGGGCTGTGTGACGTCACTCTCCACCGCATCTTGCTCAAATCGATCCAAACTGTCAACAGGTTTCACCATGATGTAATAAATATGTAAAACCAGGTATTATCTGTTCAGTGATACTGAGATCTTATATTTAACTTTTTATTGTTTACAATTTACAATTTTACCTGGTAAGTATATACTTTGAACTTTGACATTATTTGGTGGGAAATAATTGATTAATGTTATTCAATGAAATACTTTTTAAATGTACACTATATAAATACTAATATATATATATATATATATATATATATATATATATATATATATATATATATATATATATATAAGAAATATTTTGTTTGATAGCTGTCTGATAACATCAGTTTTTGTAAGGTTACTGAACTAATGTCGGGCAAATGAGTTTTTCCTAATGAGCTATAGTTAAATCAAAGATTAGTAGCTGACTTCACCTCAGTTAATGAACCACTTTTGCAAATAAATGTGTTTGTAGTATTATTGCTTGAGTATATGCTACATTTAGGCTGACATTTTAAAGATTTTTATAAATCATATTTTCAGATGCAAACGCATTCACAAAATAACTCAGTAAATCAGGAGGAGAGTTAGCACTGAAGAGATCGGACATGACACATAATACACACATAAATGAGAAGGTTCATTTATATAAGAAATGATATGGTACTCAAGATGGCGCCGAGTATGGCTGCTGCGTTGCGAGCTCCGTTACAACACTGCGGTTTATTGTTTGTTTTGTTTACAGTTCTTTTTTTTTTGTCTTGGATGTTGTCTGCCTTTTGTTTACGACAGCCAAACGCTTTTGGACATTGGTTCTACAATTACACATCGAAAACCGGACTTCAAATTGATTAATGCCGACCCGCTGTTTACAAACACGCCGGCGGAGCCCTTTGTCTGGGCTGCCCGGCCATGGAAACGCAGAAGGAAAAGGGGAAAAATAGCCGGCGTTCTCATCAGAGTAAGACGTCGTGCAAATCGACCCCCCGCTACCCAGTATACTACTGGCAAATGTTCAGTCTCTGGACAACAAGCTCTGCGAACTGAGAGCGCAGATCTCTTTCCAACGAGAGATTGCTGCGTTATATGCCTTACAGAAACCTGGCTGGCTGCGGAGATTCCAGACTCGGCCATCGAAATCACGGGCTTCTCCGTGCACCGAGCGGACAGAGCGAAAGACCTCTCAGGTAAAAGCAGAGGTGGTGGTGTATGTTTTATGACCAACAAATCATGGTGTGATCAGAGGAACATACATTTCATCAAGTCTATCTGCTCTCCTGATCTGGAATATCTCTTGCTTCTGTGTCGACCATTCTGGCTGCCGAGGGAATTCACAGCGGTCATCATCACAGCTGTGTACATCCCCCCACAAGCCGACTGTTAGAAATAGGTCTATATCTCAGCTCTGTCCAAGAGAGAAAATGCTGTGTATGCATTATCAAACATCTGTTTCATATTAGCTAGCAGTTCGCAGCGCCCCCTCCTTTCTCCTCTTCTCTCTTTCTGTGTGTGTGTGTGTATTGTATTAGTGTGTATGGAGAGGTCCGACAGGCTACCACGGAACTTGGAGTATTTACCATATAGCTCCGAAGGCTCACAAGCCACTTTGCTATATGGAATTGCTATCTGTGATATCTGTATGATGTAACGCGTGCTCCTATTGGTTAGAGATGTGAACTCCCTTCACTATTGTAATATATATATTTGTATGTTATCCAGGAGGAGAACTTCATTCTTTATTCGCTCCCCAACGTTGGTGAAATGCTTTGTATTGATTTATTCACGACTCAATAAAAGACGGAGAGAAAAAGGCACTGTGGTTTAGATTATATTCTTATTTCTAACACCGACACAGACCGGGGACTCAGGGAACTGTACGGGAGTATAAGTGAGCAGGAAACCGCGCACCCTGAGGCTGCGTTCATTGTTGCCGGGGACTTTAACAAAGCCAACTTCAAAACAATCGCTCCAAAATACTACCAACACATAAAGTTCAACACACGAGGGGACTGGGTTTTAGACCATTGTTACTCTCCTTTCCGGGATGGCTACAAATCCCTCCCCCGCCCCCCATTTGGCAAATCGGACCACGCTTCCGTTCTACTTCTACCTGCTTACAGGCAGAAACTGAAACGGGAAGCACCCTCCCTCAGAACGATCCAGTGCTGGTCGGACCAATCAGACTCTGCGCTACAAGACTGTTTTGATCAGGCGGACTGGGAGATGTTCCGGTCCGCCTCTGATGACGACATCGAGGTTTACGCTGACAGCGTAACGTGTTTCATCAGGAAGTGCGTAGAGGATGTTGTTCTGACCAAAACAATACGGATATACCCCAACCAGAAACCATGGGTTAACGGCGATGTTCGCGCGGCACTCAATGCACGGACCTCCGCTTTTAATTCTTCTAACACGGAGCGTAAACAAGCCAGTTATCAGTACAGCCAAACGCCAGTACAGGCACAAACTTGAAGGTCAGTTCAACACCACTGACTCCAGAAGTATGTGGCAGGGAATTAACTTCACGGACTACAAACGGAATAAAAACTCTGCCGTGAACACCGCTGCATCTCTCCCGGACGAACTTAATACATTTTATGCTCGTTTCGAGGACAATAACACCGCCCTCGCAGAGAGAGCACTCGCGGCTGACGCTACAGAGGTTGGTTCACTCTCCGTCTCTGTTGTCGATGTAACCCGATCATTACGACGGGTGAACATCCGTAAAGCCGTGGTCCAGACGGCATTCCGGGCCGCGTCATCAGAGCGTGCGCGAATCAACTGGCTGGTGTTTTTACGGACATTTTCAATCTGTCCCTCTCCCTGTCTGTAGTCCCCACATGCTTCAATACATCAACCATTGTGCCTGTACCGAAGCAAGCTATAATCACTTGTTTAAATGACTGGCGTCCTGTTGCTCTGACCCCATCGTCAGCAAATGCTTCGAGAGGTTAATCAGAGATCACATCTGCTCTGTTCTGCCCCCCTCTTTGGACCCAATGCAGTTTGCCTACCGCAACAACCGCTCCACTGATGATGCCATTGCATCTACACTACACACTGCTCTCTCCCATCTGGAATAAAGGAACACATATGTGAGAATGCTGTTTGTAGACTACAGCTCAGCATTCAACACCATAGTGCCCTCCAAGCTTGATGAGAAACTCCGGGCTCTGGGCTTAAACAGCTCGCTGTGCAGCTGGATCCTGGATTTCCTGTCAGGCAGACGTCAGGTGGTTAGAATGGGCAGCAACATCTCCTCATCACTGACCCTCAACACTGGAGCCCCGCAGGGCTGTGTTCTCAGCCCACTCCTGTATTCCCTGTACACACATGACTGTGTGGCAACACATAGCTCCAATGCCATCATTAAGTTTGCTGACGATATGATGGTGGTAGGTCTGATCACTGACAATGATGAAAGAGCCTACAGAGAGGAGGTGCACACTCTGACACGCTGGTGACAGGAGCACAACCTCTCCCTCAACGTCAGTAAAACCAAGGAGCTTGTAGAGGACTTCAGGAAGAAAGACGGAGAACACAGCCCCATCACCATCAATGGAGCACCGGTGGAGAGAGTCAGCAGTTTCAAGTTCCTCGGTGTCCACAGTACTGAGGAACTCACATGGTCCGTCCACACTGAGGCCATTGTGAAGAAGGCTCACCAGCGCCTCTTCTTCCTGAGACGGTTGAGGAAGTTTGGAATGAACCACCACATCCTCACACGGTTCTACACCAGCACTGTAGAGAGCATCCTGACTGGCTGCATCACCGCCTGGTACGGAAATAGCACCGCCCACAACCGCAAAACCCAGCAAAGGGTGGCGCGAACTGCCAGAAACATCATCGGAGGTGAGCTTCCCTCCCTCCAGGACATATATAACAGGCGGTGTGTGAAAAAAGCTTGGAGGATCATCAGAGACTCCAGTCACCCGAGTCATGGGCTGTTCTCACTGCTACCATCAGGCAGGCGGTATCACAGCATCAGGACTCGCACCAGCCGACTACATGACAGCTTCTTTCCCCAAGCAGTCAGACTGTTGAACACTTGATCTCTCACGATCAATAATTAGCACTGCACTTTATTAATCTATAATCTCACACTGGACTGTCAACATTTTTCTCCTCAATACAACTACTTATATATATTTCATATACTCTTTACTTATTGTATATTGTGTATTCTATATTGTGTGTATTGTTTACTGTACATTGTATATAATTATTGTGTTGTGTAAGTATGTGTATATTTGATATGTAAATTGTGTTGTGTAAATATGTTGTTTACTGTAATTGGTATATGTCTCGTCACTGTCATGACTGCTATGTTGCTCAGAACTGCACACAAGACTTTCACCTACTGTTGCACTTGTGTACATGGTAGTGTGACAATAAAGTGATTTGATTTGATTTGACACATAAATGAGAAGGTTCATTTATGCAGACATTATTATTAAGGATGTGATCAGTATCCAGAAGGTTGTTCACTATTAATTCAGTACACTAAATCATGCCATCTTTTTTTCCTGTTAAAATAATTTCCAGAGAGTGAGAAAAACCAGTTCAGCATCACATTGTTTCTTTAATTGTGTGATTGCTTTAAAATGAAGAAATGTTCAGATTATCAGGTGAATCTACAGAAGAATCATAACTAAAGCATTGATCACATTTTCTAATCAAAGTGAAAGTTTAACTTTAGGATGTTGAGTTTTTTCTGTTCTGAATCCTGCAGACATATTAATTGATACCAGATTTCAGTATCGTTTAAACTTACACAAGGTGGAGAACACGTCTGTGAGTTTAGAGAAGTAAAGCATTGATTTAATTAATTAAGATGATCTGCAGCTTGTAAAAGCACGGGTTATTTATACACACTGTAGTATCTGAGGAACTAACTGGTAAGTATGGACGGATCATCGATACTTCCGCTACTGGTGTTGTATCAAAAATATATATATATTTTTTTAAACTAGGGATATTGTTTGGATACCATGAGCAATAATCATAAGCTTCAAAGTGAAATAAAAAGGATTCGGCTATATTAGCAAATACTTGTGCAGGATGGGAACTGTTTCTTTCGCTCATTTTAACGTGCTAAATTTTTTTTATTTATGTATTTTTTTATTATTATTATTATTTTTTATATATATATATATTTTATTTATTTATTTATTTTTTACATGCTGAAAGACACGAGCAGACAAGCGCTTGTGAGTCACAAGACTTGCTCAAACAGTTCTTCGCTCTTAAGAGGGATCAGTGTCTTGTAGAAGTGATGACAGAAAATCAGAGAAACAGCATCTGGAGTAAATTCACTGTAATATAACATATCTAATGGTGAAATTTCTTATGAGTTTGTGGGTAATTGTTTTTAATAAATAATTAAATAATATTGATTACCATAGTTTTTCTACTACAAGTAATATTGTAGTTGGGGTAAACCGAACAAAAGTTTAATAATTTTCTGTTTAGGCTCACAAATGGAAATAAAAACTAAATTATAATGACATGAATTATGACTAAAAATAATATTTTAAATTACCCATTAAATCCCAAGAAATCGCAAAAAAAAAAAAAAAAAATTAACAGAAGTATCGGTATCGACCATATTGGACTTGAAACTATTGGGCCAGTTGTTCAAAACATTTAATCTGGATCAAAATGATCCGGATTTGGAAATCCTATTTTTTCCTATCCAGGATCAGGTAATCCGTCTTTTGTGCCGTTTTTTCAAAGCAACATTGGACTGGATCACCCTGATCCAGATACACAGTTTTCAAGATTACCAAATCCGGATTACCAGTGCTCTAAATGGGACAACATATCACAATGTGGGCTACCAGCTATGTAAAGAACAGGTAGAAGAGCCAACATGAGGTCACTGTAAGTGTTTCTTATTTTGAGACAAAACACAAAAATAACATAAACATCCACTTCTAATCATAATTTATTTTATGACCCACATCTGAACCACAACAAAATAAACAACAAACATACATTAACAAATACATTGTGGACATTTTGAAAACGTCTTAAAAAAAATGAAATGGCTAAATATCCAATAGTTAAGGAAATAAAGAATGTTCAGGGTTCTTCTTCATCTGAGGAGGAGAGACCAGCATTTCCAAGCCCCGCTTTTAGGAGGTGGATCTGAAGTTTCAGCTTTGGTTTGCTGTAGTTTGGTCAGCTTGATTTGTTCCTCTGCCAGGAGTATCTGTGCTTCTGCTCTTTCAGTTTCTCGTTTAAGAAGTGATTCATAGAAATCATCATTTTTATTCGGCCAAGGACGCTTCAAGCCTCTTTTCTGAGCTCCTGTGACTGCTGGCTCTACCAGTGAGGATCCAGGTTGTTCTTCAATAATAGGGCTGAGATCCAGAATTAATGTTTCCTCTGCATTAGGAGGAACTGGCTCACTTTCCTCTACAATTGTAGGCTCACCATCCCCTACAACACCTTGAATCCCATGCAGAGCTTTAGAGTTCTCACCTCCAATAATGTCCAGAATCACATCTGTGTATTCACCTTTCTTAAAGGATTTGTTGCCTGTTTGGGTGTTTTTTGCTTCAGCAAGGTCCTTCGTTGCTCTGGCCCTCAGATTCTTCCATCTAAATTTCACTTGCTCCAAGGTCCTTTTCTGGCAAGACCCCATTGCATTTACATTCTGGGTGATTTCAACCCAAATGTCTTTCTTCCTTTTGTTAGTCACCATTCCACCTGCAACAGAGCTTCCTACTATTGAGGCATAATGGCACTTAACACCCTCCAGCAGTGCATGGGTTTCTGCAACAGTGAAATTAGGTCCTTTTGAGTCCATGGTTTCACCGCTTCTGTTGTAGTGAACATAGTATTTATAGGCCTTGGGCATGATTCATTTAATTGAACACCAGCCACAGCACGTCAGCCAATTGGTGTGTGGGTATTTGACAGCCATCTTATATTCAGCCTTTCTCAGAGGACTTAGAGAGAGGCACTGACATGGCAGGTATTGTCCATCGCTACCACCGTGTTGGTGGAAGAGGATACCGTCAAAGGGTGTATGTTGAGTGTGCACAACCACTGGAGCAATACACCACTGAAGAACTGTATGGTCGCTTTCGCTTTGGGAATGCTGATATTAAGTACATTGCAGACCTTGTCAGGCCAAAACTTCAACGGAGAACCCGAAGGAGTCACAGTCTGTCTGTGGAAGAACAGGTCCTCATTGGTCTGGCGCTTCTATGCATCTGGGACTTTCTACCAAGTTGTTGGTGATAATATGGGAGTGGACAAATCAACTGTGAGTGATTTAGTGAAAGCTGTGTCAATTGCATTGGCCAGCCTGGTCAATCAGTTTGTTTCACTTCCAAAGGATGTCCAGATTGCCCAGACCAAGCACAAGTTTTTTCTTTTGGGGAACATGCCCAATACTATTGGGGTTATTGACTGCACTCATGTGCATATCCAAGCACCTCATGAGAGGGATTGGGAGTACATCAAACGAAAGGGGAGGCGCAGCATCAACATCCAACTTGTGGGCGATGCTGACCTCATCATCACAAACTGTGTCGTGAAGTGGCCTGGGTCTGTTCATGATGCACGCATCCTGAGAGAGAGTGCTTTATACAGAGAGCTCCAAACCAACCGACCGGATGGCATAATATTAGGAGACAGTGCCTATCCACTCCTACCATGGCTGATGACTCCTTTTCTTGCAGCAACCACACCTGCGCAGGCACGCTTCAACACTGCTCATTGCAAAACAAGATGTGCAATTGAGCGTTTAAATGGAGTTCTGAAGAGACGCTTTGCATGCCTTAACTACTTGCGAGTGGAACCACAGGGAGCATGCAACATAATACTTGCGTGTATCGTACTGCACAACATCGCTACCAGGCGCAATGTCCCTCTCTGTGATGATGTTTATGATGCACCTGAGCCTGTTGAAGAACCAGACCAGCCTCTGGTGGTCTGTCAGAATCAGGGACTGACTGGACGTATAGTAAGGGATGCAATTGTTAGACATTATTTTGGACAGGCTCATCTCTGATGACTGTTTCTTTGAAATTAATATACGGTGATGAATGACCGAAAAATGAATATATTATTTTAGTTTGTTATTGAAATCTGTTTGGGGGATTATTTCATGGGGACAAGATAATTTTTATTTTATTTTTACTTTACTATACTGAATAGCTTAATTGTTAGCCTATGTCTACTTTATCACTGTTACAACGGTTACACAAGTCAAGTGCAAAATATAAATAAAAGTGTATATACACTAAATGATACAAATGTATTATTTGACCAATTTTAAAGTTTTACTACATTTTCTTCCTGAAATCCACCTTGAAATCCTACCCCCTGTTGGGATCAGGATAATCCTGTTTTTTTGGATCAAAGTTATCCAAATCCCACTGATAAGTTTTGAACAACACAAACTGAAGGTTTGATCCAGATTAAAACTAGGATTGGATTCCCTGATCTAATCTGATTTCAGATTCCTTCTTTCCCTTTTGAACAACACATTTTCAAGATTTTATCCAATCCAATAACCAAAATCCGATTAGCTTACCTTTGAACAACTGGCCCATTGTTATCAAATTGGAACGAAAATAAGTGGTATCGCCCATCCCTATGTGGCAGCGGGGGCGTGCTCGAGCGCCCGTCCAGAAAGAGAGAGAGAGAAAACGACATGAGTGACCAGTCACTTGCATGTCTTATTGAGTGTTGTATGTTATTGTGAAGCTGAAGACTTTGAAGTTTATGTTGACAAAGTTTGTGTTACACTGATCTGATTAAACTGATAAAAGCACTGTCAAGAGTGCATGCAGAGTGTTGAAGGCAGCGAAATAAAGAGCTTTACTTGTCTCCTCCCATCTCCGAGCTTGAACTCGTTACACCCAAATAACTGGAACATGCTGGTCTTTAACACAACCTAGCTAACTAGCTGATGCCCTCTAGTGGCAACTCTTACTTCATCCCCTTCCTCTAATAATACTAGTTCTTCTACTCTGTTTAAGCGCAGGAAAAAAATAGATTACATAATTTCTTATTCCCCATACAAGCATAACAGGTCTCAAACTTAAATATGACGTACAACAGAACAATTATATATCTTTTATAAAAACAGGAACAATTAAAATCTCTCAAGGATACATACATTTTTTACTTAAAAAAGAAAATCTATTTGGATGCTGGGTCAACTACCAGCCAACCCAAAAAGTACCAAGGCGCATTCGTAGAAAGAAATATTAGCCTCATTTTATCATTGTTACATTGTTACCTGTTAAATTCTGTATTAATTTTCAAATTCTGTAACTACATACAACGCTTTGAATGGTCTCCGCAGTACTTGAGTGATCTTCTGTCACGCTATATTCCATCACGTTCATTACGATCGCAAAATTATGGCCTGTTAATAGTTCCTAGAATATCAAAATCCACAAAAGGAGGTAGATCCTTTTCATATTTGGCTCCTAAACTATGGAATGACTGTTCAGTTTAAGTCTAGACTAAAGACTCCTCTATTTAGCCAGACATACACCTAATTGTACTGCCAACTCCAACCATAAGACATCAGATACTTCATATGCCAATTACTGAACCTACGACTTAGGGTAGGCCTCACCGAAATGACCTGCCGGTTGAACTGTGATCTGCATCACCTCGGCCTATTGATGGACTACACCAGGGGTGACCAACCCTGCTCCTGGAGAGCTACCTTCCTGCAGAGTTTAGATCCACCCCTAATCAAACACACCTGAACCATTTTATCAAGGTCTTCAGGATTACTTGAAAATGACAGGCATGTGTGTTGGAGCTAAACTCTGCAGGTAGCTCTCCAGGAGCAGGGTTGGTCACCCCTGGACTACACTCTTATAATGGAATACATAGACTATCAATTAATTTACCAACAAAATCCTTCATCAGACAATTAACAAGGACAATTGCATCTATGTGAACTTCTGCAGTTAATCCAGGATGAACTTCAAAGACATTACTCATTAATCTTACTTATTAAATTATTAAACACTGGCCTTAATCATGACTTACACTATATATCAGTAATATTGTCATTATATGTGGGGCGTCTGTGGCACAGGTGGTAGAGCAGGTCGGCCACTAATTGCAGGATTGGTGGTTCGATTCCCGGCCCACATGACTCCAGATGCTGAAGTGTCCTTGGGCAAGACACTGAACCCCAAGTTGCTCCCAGCGCCTTGCATGCAGCCAGACGTGGCATCAGCTGATTTTTTTAGTGTAGCCCCGAATGTATTTTGAATAGTTGACTGACAAATATGAAACCGGACAATAGCCTATGTAAACCCCCAAAATCATAAGTTGCCTTATTTCATTGTGCTTTGGCTTTGCACATATTGCATACAGCCTGTAAAATAGACATGGATCTTAAAAATAATCTAGCCTATAGAATAAGTTTCTTTGCTGTCGGTAGCCTATGGGCGACTCCGTTTCTTCCTCTCTGTTGAATATGCAGGAGGTGGGGAGGAGCTGACATCAACTAACGTTACTTAGTGGCGAGTTAACTGCAGTTAGCAGGAAAGACAGCAAAAATGAAGCAAATGAGGCTTAGAGGATTTTTCCGAAAGAAGTCAGTGGGTAAGAAATGTTTTTGGTCCTTAAAGTCTGAAGATCATCTTTCACCCACAGTAGTAGGGTGACCATACGTCCTCTTTTTCCCGGACATGTCCTCTTTTTTGGACCTTAAAAATGCGTCCGGCCGGGATTTCTAAATTTGCGAAAATGTCCGGGATTCGGCTGTAGTTGTCTGATGAGTGTATCTGGTCTAATACTTTGTGAGTGTGCAGATGTTTGCATTGCTTTAACCCCTCGTTGTAAGTCCCGCCTTCTCGCACACCAATTGTTCGATTATAAGAGGCTTGCAGCAACTATTGGCCAAATTCCTACCTGTCAATCTCTCCGCGAACGCACAAAGCACTGTTGTGTTTGGCATTAAACAGTTGCTTGACAGTAGCAGCAAATGACAGCTGAGTGGAAACAATGCCCAAAGAAAAGTGCAAATTTACCGAAGATTCCCATGCTCTCGTCCAGGTCGAGATCCGTATGAAGCAGAATGTAAAGAGTGCACATATGTGTCAGTTGCTAATAAAGGTGCAAGTGATTTAAGCACACATTAGCTCTGTGAAGCATAAAGGGTCAGCCAAAGGTGAAAGTTCATAAGGTAAATTAACAGACTACTTTTTCTGACCAGGTAAAATTATCACATTGCTTCATTTTCCATGACCATTCAAAATAATAGTAATACTAAATGAACGTACACTCATGGCATCAAATATTTTATTTTAGTACATGGCCATTCAAAAGAATGTTGGAAATTATTTATATACATGTTACATGTTATCTTGTGCTAATTGAGTGTCTTTTTCACTGTATTAAAATTTGCATTCATTGTAACACTGTTTATCAGGTGTTGTTTTCGCTAAGGATAACCAATAAGCATTAACATAAAATGTATGTGTAACTTGTTTTGTGATATTAGTTTGTAGGAAATATACACTTTGATTTGATTAAATGGTTTTGTAGAGTGTAGCAAAGATGAGCAACAGACTGAGGAGCAGCAGCAGCAGCTGTGCCAGAATCAGGCATGGAAACTGGTAACAATTAATCATTCACTTTACTTTAGAGAAAGTTAAAAGTGAAACATTGTTTATCTCAATGATCCTAATGAAAGGATTTTGACAGATGAATTATTCTCATAGAGATGATGAGAATTATATACAGTTCGATGTCATAGTGTGTCAATGAACTTAGACTAAAGTCATTCATGTATTGCTTTAACTTAGGATCTTATACATCATTTTGACTATTTATGTCAAACAATATAAATTATTTATATTCAATATTTTTTTTACCTCACTTTACTCACTATAATATAACTCTTTTGTGATGACTTTATGTTAATGTACATGAAAATTCAAGAATCATGATAGATCTAAGGGCAATCCCACTGATCTGCTCTTCCCAATACATTTTCTTCAGTGGTATTGGTCTACAATTTGACATATGTAGCACTTGATGAATTAGTTGTTTGAAGCTGATTTGCAATAAGTTATGTGCTGTATCTGTTCTTTTGCATCACAGATGATTCAGGGAGGAGAGAGGATGTTGAGGATAGTACTAGAGTGGAAGATTTAGGAACTGTAGAAACAGGCCCAGCCAGAGCAAAACTCAAACCCTCTCACCAGCTTTGGACTACAGAGAAGTGGTTGCTAGTGTGAAAATAAAATGGTCTGGGCTAATCCCCGGATGTCCTTCAATGCTGGAAAGGCCTCTGCATGCAGCTCTACCATCATGTGTGTGTGAATGAGATGCATTGTAAAGCGCTTTGAATACCGCTATGGTTCATATATGGTGCAGACCATTATATTCATGATGTTAGCCCGAGGGGAACTGGCCCCCACAGTGAGTCTGGTTTCTCCCAAGGTTATTTTTCTCCATTAATCCACATCTTATGGAGTTTTGTGTTCCTTGCCACAGTCGCCTTCAGCTTGCTCACTGGGGTTATTAATACAATTATTATTTAATTACTTATTTTTAAAAACGATTCATAATCATATTTAATCAAACTACACAATGATGACTCTAAGACTTTATAAATATTACAGTTTAATTTTTTGTTAATGCATGATTTTCTGTAAAGTTGCTTTGAAATTATGTGTGTACTTTCCACTAAATTAAGTATAGTCTCTCAAGTAGGCTGTAGGGGTTTTTACTGCTTGAGGACTTCCATAACTCAGGTGTTGTTGTTACCTCTGCTGACACTGACCCACTCTGATCTGGTACCTTTATTTTATTGGGGCTAAAGTTCTCTGAAGGTGTAGTGACAGAGCCTTCTGGTAGAATTGACATAACCTTTTTCTGCACAGGTAAGGAATCTGAGCAGTTCACGTGTTCTGAATCACAACCAGTATCTGGTCAAGATGTCTCCTCACCACATTTTGATTCCTCACATCACAGTACAGGATACCAGACCTCTTCTCCACTTTCCCAGGGATCCACGGAGGACCCTGGCCTAACTTACAAGTGTAAACCAGGTCACCTTCCAAAACACCCCTTGCCTTGGCATGTTGATCATGATAGTGTTCATGATCATGTTTGGCTTGATCAAAGGTGAATCTTAATGTCCTGCCACACAGCAGCTCAGCTGGAGATTTGCCTGTGGTTGACTGAGGGGTGATTCTGTAACTGAACAAGTCCCTGGCAACCTTGAACTCCAAACTTTAACCTTCACTCTTTTTCATGAGTCCTTTAAACTCAGCCAGTCCTTTCAAAGATGCAAGGCAAGGTGCAGTGTTGATGTGTGTATTGCCATTCTTGGAAATAATCTCTGCAAACTCACTGCTCATGAAACAGGTTCAGTTGTCCAAGACGACCATCTCTGGTATTCCATGCTGACAAAAACTTTTCCTCAAGCATTCAATCGTGATGGTAGAAGTGGAACTATTTAGTGGATAAGCATCGATCCATTTTGAGTAGACATCCACTAAGATGAGAAACATCTTTCCCTTAAACACTCTGGACACTTTTGTCGATATCGAGTGTAAATGTGAGATAACAGAGTGCAACTTAACTTCTCCGATTTGTTTGATAGAAAGGATTTGCAATGGCAAAATTGGGGCAAGAACTTCTTGTTCAATACAAAACCAGGGAGGGGCTCTCTCAGGTGGAAGTGATCAATGAGCCAAATGTCTGAGATCGAATGCATAATAATAAAACAGAATCTTTGGTAGGCCTAGCCCACCTTTGTCAATTGGCCTATGCAGCTTACTGAAATGGAATCTGGGACGTTTCACAATCCAAATGAAGGACTTCGCTATGATAACAAATTGCTTGAAATAAGAGTGGGGGACATCTACAGGGAGTGATTCTAGCAGGTAGTTCAATTTTGTAATACAATTAATTTTAATAACATTAACCTTCCCAATCATTGATAAATGTAATGAGGCCAACCTGTCCACATGGCTCGAAAACCAATATGCTGGAAATGAAATACCCAAATATTATTACCCTGTTTGAGCCATTGGAATGCACCTGGCTGAAAAACTGTTATTGGGCATTACACTGTCAGAGCCAAAGCTTCGGATTTAGAGCAGTTAGGCAGTGGTGGCTCAGCGGTTGAGGCTCTAAGTTACGGACCAGAAGGTCGGGGGTTCAGCACCGCCAAGATACCACTGTTGGGCCCTTGAGCAAGGCCATTGACCCTATCTGCTCCAGGGGCACTGTATCATGGCTGACAAGGCCTGCACTCTGACCCCCATAATGTGTGACCAAAATAAAAGTCTTAATTAACTCTGCATCCTGGGAATTTAAAAAAGGAATTAATAATTCTGTGGCGGCAAGGTATAGATCTAGTGTAAAGCAGAAGTTTATGTGCCACACCTCCCGCCATCACCCCTGAAAAATCCTCCTCCTTTCTTATCGCGGCTGCTAATGGTTCCAGGTCAAGACAGAACAATAATTAATCCATTTGTTTGTACCGCCGCTACCGGGTGTCTATAATTGTTTCGCTCAGCTGTCAGTTTAGGGAGTTCTAATGGTTCCATCAGTAGGTGAAGATGTGGAACTATAGAGATCAAGAAATCAATTCTTTGAAAGTATTATTAATATCAATGGCCAAGGTAAAAATGTCACCACCAGCAGATTTCAGTGAGGGAATGGTAGAAAAAGACTCTCTCTGTTTTATATATCTAGCCAGAATATTCCCTGCTTTATTCCCCAACTCAAAGTATGACTGTCTATGAAGTTCAGGATATTTAATATAAACTAAAACAGATCAAACCACTACACCCTTGAAGAACTGACAATGAATGGAGGATGACACAGGGATTAAATACACAAGGATCTAATGAGAAAACAAGGAACACCTGGGACTAATAATCATAAGAACTAATGAAACAAAGAAAATGAAAAGAACTACAAACCCCATAATCAAACACAGAGAACAATAAACATACATAGCGACCACTTATCATTACATTCCGTATGCTTTTCCTGGGCAATAATAGCGTGATCTACAAATCCAATTTACATAGAAATGATTTATGTTTGTGCGGAAAAGAATGACAATGACTTGATTAATTTCCTCAAGACGCAGCACTATTTCAGTGCTTATTATATCTGTTAACAAAATAATAAGACATCAAAGTGGCACAACTATGTAGTGAATTTGCTCCTATATGTGTCAAAAGAGAAAAATGAGCTGCATATGATTGCTCAAGAATGCCCGTTCCCTCAGATTACTGTCTAATGGGAAAAATAGCAACTTAATGGGGATTTAAATAGTTGTTAAAATGATTGTGGAAATTTATAATCATAATGTTAATGAGCAAATACTCATAGACTCTACATCTATCAAAACTGTAAAAGATCCTATTAAAGTATGTGTGCATAACCTTATAAATATTCATGTGCCAAGCCTTCACATAGCACATCTGTCACCCCAAGTGACAAAGAAGGAGGATGTCGTATATAAACATCGGCTGACGTCAAATCAACATGCTCAACTGGAAGAACTTCTGAGATTCTTTATTTCATGTGTCAATTGAACATTTCAAATGTTTTCACATCAGACTCACAGCCAAAAAACATTCACTTAATTAAAATCACCTGAGTCATATAAAGCATAAGCATATGCTGTATATTTGCATTACTTTGTGCAATCTTTTGTATATTTTTGCAGTTACAAAGCCATTTTAACATACTTCCACTTAATTATTATAGTTTGAGAGCTTTAAATAATAACCATTAAACACACATATTTAGTAGCATGTGACAAAACTCTCAATCTATAGGTAAAGACTTTTTTATTGATTAGTTGATTTGTTTATTTTTAATTCTTCACTGGAACAAACTGCAACTAAAGTTAATTATGGGCTGTTCACATGTTCGTCTCAAATGGCATCTGAACTATTTGTATTTATAAAAATAACATAACCAGTTTGTCGAGTGTTAGTTACGGTTAGATCAATTCATAACACAGAAACAATGTGTTTAGATGAATAATGCCTGTAGGCAATAGAAGCAGAGGCCATTTCTTGAAACCCATTGACTATACAATTGAAACTATTACATCAGGAAATAGCTCGTTTGTTACTCGTCACTTAGAAGCTTTTGCCAAACTGGTTAAGTGTGTCTACTAACAGCATATACTGTATATCTGCATTACTTTGGGGAATCTTTTGTATATTTTTGCACATTATTGCACAAATTCCCTCAGGAACATTTGCATAATGTCCAGTTCTTGTATTCTTGCTTTTACTCCTAACATTTTTATTATGTACAATCAGATTTTAAGATTGTTTCAAGAATTACGCATTTCTATTTCAAATTTCAACAAACTGAATTGTGTAATATTTAATAATGTTAATAATAATAATATTATTATATATTTATATATATAAAATATATTTCAATTTACTCCAGGTCTATGCTCCAACTCGCTCTCTGTGGTCAGTGAACGAGTGACGCCTGGTCGTCCCATCACAAAGAGGCTCTAAGTCTATTTCACAATCGTGAAGCAGTGGAGTCCAACATGAAGCAGGAATGGTGCTGGATCCAGCCGGTTCTGGTAACCTCAGGATAGGAGTCCTGAGGTTGAGACAGGGAAACAAATAAAAAAGATGTAAGCATAGATGCCATAAAATTTATTGCAGAGTTAGAGATCATGATCACTGTTTCTGGTTTCTGGTTCCGGCAGACTAAACTAAAGCAGCCTAATTGTGTGTTGGAGGATAAATTAGGTGTATGCCTGGCTAAACAGATGAGTCTTTAGTCTAGACTTAAACTGAGAGAGTGTGTCTGCATCTCGAACAGTGTTTGCGAGACTATTCCATAGTTTAGGAGCCAAATATGAAAAGGATCTTCCTCCTTTAGTGGATTTTGATTTTCTAGGAACTATTAATAGGCCAGAATTTTGCGATCTTAATGAATGTGATGGAATACAGCGTGACAGAAGATCACTTAACTACTGCGGAGCTAGACCATTCAAAGCTTTGTATGTAGTTAACAGAATTTTTAAAATTAATACGGAATTTAACAGGTAGCCAATGTAACGATGATAAAATGGGGCTAATATGATCATATTTCTTGGTTCTTGTTAGCGCTCTGGCTGCTGCATTTTGAACCAATTGAAGTTTATTTATTGATCTTGCTGGACATCCTCCCAGTAATGCATTACAATAATCTAGTCTTGAGGTCATGAACGCATGAATTAGTTTTTCGGCATCAGCAACAGAGAGCATATGCCTTAATTTAGCAATATTTCTTAGGTGGAAGAATGCTGTGCTTTGTAATTTGATTTTCAAAGGACAGATTGGTATCAAACATAACACCTAAGTTCTTTGCTGTTGAAGATGATGTAACAGAACATCCATCTAGAGTCAAATTATATTTTAGCGGCTTATTTTTAGAGTTTTTTGGTCCAATAATTAGAACCTCTGTTTTGTCAGAATTGAGTAGAAGGAAATGTCTGGTCATCCAATCTTTTATTTCATTGATACACTCTGCTAATTTTGAGAATTGTGAAATCTCATCAGGTTTTTAAGAAATATAAAGTTGTGTATCGTCAACATAGCAGTGGAAACTTATTCCACGATTCCTGATAATATCTCCCAGGGGAAGCATATACATGGAGAAAATCAGAGGCCCTAAAACTGATCCCTGTGGCAGTCCATATTTTACTTTTGTTTGGTTTGACAATTCCTCATTTACATAGACAAAGTGGTAAATATGACCTAAACCATGCTAATGCAACTCCACAAATTCCAACATAATTCTCCAGCCTATTCAAGAGAATGTTGTGATCTATCGTGTCGAATGCAGCACTAAGATCTAAAAGCACTAGAAGAGAAATGCAGCCGCGATCAGATGATAAGAGCAAGTCATTTGTAACTCTGATAAGTGCAGTCTCTGTACTGTGATGAGGCCTAAATCCTGACTGAAATTCTTCATATATACTATTTCTCTGTAGAAATGAATATTTGGAAGGATACTACCTTTTCTAGTATTTTTGACATAAACGGGAGATTTGAAATCGGTCTATAATTAGCAAGTTCTCCACGATCAAGTTGTGGCTTCTTAATAAGTGGTTTGAAAATTGCCATTTTAAAGTTTCTTGGGACATGTCCTAAGCATAGCGAGGAGTTAATGATATTAAGAAGAGGTTCTGAGATTACAGGAGATACCTCTTATAAGAGCTTAGTTGGTATAGGAGCTAACAAACAAGTTGTGGCTTTTGATGTTTCGATATGTTTTGTTAGCTCTTCATGAACTATGATAGTGAAGGATTGGAGTTGCACATGAGGAAAATTATTAGACACTGTTTTCTGAGGTGCTATGACAGATGATTGCATAATTAAAATTTTATATCTGATTATTTCAATTTTATCTGTAAAGAAATTCATGAAGTCATTACTCTTGTGCTGCGACGTAATATCTGGTTCTGTTGAGGCTTTATTCCTAACCAATTTAGCCACAGTACTGAATAAACTTCTAGGATTGTTGTTGTTATTTTCTATGAGTTTACTAAAATATGCTGACCTGGCAGCTTTGAGTGCGTGTTTGTAGCTACAGACACTATCCTTCCATGCACCACGGAATACTTCTAATTTAGTATTTTTCCATCATTTTCATTATCTATGTGAATGTTGAAGTCACCAACAATTAAGGCTCTATCTACAGTAACTACAAGATCTGATAAAAAATTTGGAAATCAGAATAAGGCCCGGGTGATCTATACACTTTAGCAAGGGTAAAAGACGACAGAGATTTTTTATTTATGTTTGACGGTGTCACATTAAGCATTATTAGTTCAAAAGACTTACATTTATATCCTGTCCTCTGAGTAACACCAAAAACTTCACTGTAAATTGTAGCAACACCTCCTCCTCAACCCTTCCGACGAGGCTCATGTTTATAACAATAACCTGGGGGAGTAGATTCATTTAAACTAATATATTCATCCGTTTAAGCCAGGTTTCAGCCAAACAGAGCATATCCAATCTATGATCTGTAATCATTTCATTGACAATTAGTGCTTTGGTAGAAAGAGATCTAATGTTTAGTAGCCCTATGTGGCAGGGCGGAGGGCGGGGCCGGGTCGTGATACTACACACCTGGTCCTGTATTAGGCTAATTATGCCTCTGTGAGGTTTAAAGGCTGACTGCAGAGGGCCGTGCGGGAGAGAGAGATCGTTAGAGGACATGTCCGTCATGTGTGTGTTTATGTTGTCTTTTAAGTTTACCATTAAACTATTATTTATATCGTCAAGGTTCTTGCCTCCTCCTTTCCATTGAATAACTTTACACTGGTGCCGAAGCCCGGGAAGGAGGAGGGATACGCCGTAGTAGAGTTCTCGGCACTACCGTCCACCCCAACAGAGCAGCCGCGGCCATCTGCCGGGGGACGAGGAGCCCAGCCGCCTGAACGAGGACGATGGCCGCCGACCGCGAGGGGAGAAGGGGCTCCTAGCCGACCGCCTGGAGTGGTCAGGGCCGCTGCCAGGGGCGCAGGAGTCGCCTACCGGCCGCTGAAACGCAGCGGGGTTTAAGACCACCGACCACGAGCGGGGAGGGGCTCACTGGCGACCGCCTGGAGCGAGAGAACCGCTGCCAGGGGCAGGGGAGACCCCTTCTGTTCCCCGAGAACGCGGCGGGGTGTTCCGTCCGCCAGGGGCTGGAGGACTGCTTCGGATCTGCCCGGAGAGGTGCGGCTGTCGTCCGATAAAGGGTGGAGGAGTGGCCGAGGAACAAGCTGCGGCGTATCGGAGAACTGGCGAGTAAGAGTTGTTTTTTTGTTTTTTTTCATCTCTCTCTCCTCTCTCTCTCACTGTCGCTCTGCGTTGGCCTTTATCCTCTTTTAAAGTTTACAGTTTTTGGGGGGTACTACACTGTTACAGGAAGTACCCCCCATTTTAATTATTTCTGTTTCCCTCCCCTTGTCCCCTCCCTCGTCCAGGTAGATGGGGATGACCTGCCGGCAGACAGCGTGGAAGGCGCGCCCTCCCCCAGGGAAAGAGGGGGGGGTGTACGTCAAGCCAGGGGCTCCCCAGCCTGAGAGAACGAGGGAAAAATGTCAAATTTTTTCTAAATTATTTAGTGAGGGTATTGTGTTTCATAGTTCGGGAAACAGACACAGTCTCTATAAGATATCTAGGTGAGACAGTCTCTATGTGTTGTAGTTTATGTGACCTGTGTGACGTCTCAAGGCAGCTAGCAGACGTTCGGATTAACCAGTTTGTCTGCTTCCTGACCTGGGCCCCAGTTAGTCAATTAGTATCATTATTAAGACTATGAGCCAAATTACCAGAGAGGAGAGTACATGAGTGTGGCCATCGCCTGCCCGAGTGACTGTGCTGTGGCCTTTGTGGCCCTGAGGGCGAGGTCGGTCGCTGAGCGCAGTTCCTGCAGTACGTCAGGATCAGGACTACCCTTGTGCAGATCTTTAAGTGCCTTGGCCAGGTGGACTTGCAGGAGGGCCATGGCATGCAGGGGGGAAGCGGCCTGTCTGGTGGCACTGTAGGCTTTAGCGGTCAATGACGATGTCATCCTACAGGCCTTGGAGGGGAGTACAGGGCACAGGTGCACAGGTGGATCACACTCCGCGTCAGATGCTGGACCACTCTCCGATGCAGCGGCGAGCTCATCCAGCTCGGGGGGCTCAAGAGGATAGGCAGGCTAGCTGTGAGGCGAGCCGCTGTTGCCTGGGCGGGGGTTTTCATGGGGACGTGACCATGCCAGCTGCCATCCCCGGATCGCCTCCATCGCCAGCCGCATCGTCCTCAATCCCGTGGGAAGGAGCAACGCGGGGGGCAGCTAGAGTGCCGTATCTTCGGTTGAAGGAAAGCCGCAACCGCAACGTTGTCATGGTCATGTTCTTGCAGTGAGAACATGAACCATCCACAAATGCTGACTCAGTGTGATCGCAGCCCAGACACACTGTAATAAAGATGCTTCCTGAAAAGGACGTTCAATGCCACTGTGTATTGCTCTTTTAGAGAGAATTACTCTTTTAGAGAAAATTACTCTTTATACAACACTCTTTTAGTATTGCGCTGTTGAAGCACCCAGGGGCAAACTGCACTGCCGTGCAGAGAAGAAGAAAGCCGCTGAAGTGTGCCATAGATACAACAGGAGTAATCGATCAGAGGTGAGAGGGAACAGGTGTGTGACTTGCAGCTCGCTGCAGACATGATATAAAAAAGACACATTTCTCAGCCTTTATACCCGTATGTCTGGGGATTAATTATTTATTTAGAAAAGCAGGGTACAATGGATGGCATGGTGGCTTAGTGGTTAGCACTGCTGCCTCACAGCAAAAGGTCCTGGGTTCGAGTCCCATATATCCAAAAACATGCAGGTTAAGTGATTTGGAGACTCTAAAGTGAGTGAGAGTCCCCCAGCCACTGGGGGTTGTGTCAGGAAGTGCATCCAGTGTGAAACCTGTGCCAGGTCAAATATGCGGATCACAGATGCGGGTAATTCCCCGCGGGCCACCCACCCTGCAGCGCACTGGCTGGCCTCCATCCACCTCTGGGATGAGACAGGCAGCTCACCTCAGTGCCAGCCTAATGTCTCACCCGGATGAGATGTCGATCACTGCATTGGAGGCCGTCCTAGCAGTGTCGGATGCTGAAGATTCGACTGGACTGCTGCCTTTGGGTGTGGTCTGAGGTGGATGCTGAACTCCCTGACATGCTTTCCTGGGCCGCCGTGAGTGTTGGGCTCGAGTGGAACCCACTCGCGTCCTCGCATCCTCGCCCTGCCCCCAGTTCCATTCTTCCCTGAGTTGCATGATCAGCTGATGTGGTCGTGGTACTGAAGTACTTTCAGAGGCTCCTGGGGCATAATGCATCCTCAGCAATGGTCACGCTGCTTGGGTTGATGCATACAAGAATGCTACATCACTGGCTCCGGACCCAAGTCCTGAGTCCCGAGACACACATTGTGGCGCGGCACACATCGTGTGACTTTAATGCCTGCGGCTCAATGACTTTTCAGCCCTTGGACTGACCTTGCATTCTAGCGGGCAGGAGTTCCCATACAGCAAGTGTCCAGGCACATCGTGGTTATAACGGACGCCTCCAAGAGAGGCTGGGGTCCCTTATGCAATTGGCATGCAGCTGCGGGCTCCTGGACAGGACCACACCTACAGTGGCATATCAACTGCCTTGAGTTGCTGGCTATGGCCATTTATTCAGGGCTAGAACGTGTTGATCCGGACAGACAACACCTCAACGATGGCCTAAATAATCCGCCAAGGCGGTTTACACTCCCGTCTCATGTCAAAACTCGCCCTTTGCCTCCTCCTCTGTAGTCAGTGGCAGCTCAGGTCGCTGCACGCCACTCACATTCCGGGTGACCTCAATGTCACAGCAGATGCTTTGTCACAGCAGGTAACACTCAGAGGAGAGTGGAGACTCCACCCTCAGGCATTCCAGCTGATTTGGTGTAGATTCGACAGGGCCCAGGTAGACTTGTTTACCTCCCAAGAATCCTCCCACTGCCCGCTCTGGTATGCTTTGATGGGAGCTCCCCTTGGCACAGACGCGCTGGCACACAGCTGGCCCAGAGGGCTGCGCTAATATGCATTCCCCCCCAATGAGGGGGATGAGGAGCAGGTCACCCTTGTGGCTCTGTAATTGCCCACTCAGACCTGGTTCTTAGACCTCACACTCCTTGTGACAGCTCCTCCCTGGCAAATTCCCCTGAGGAAGGACCTTTTTTCGCAGGAATGGGTCACCCTCTGGCACCCATGCCCAGACCTCTGGAATTTCCATATCTGGTCCCTGGATGGGATGCAGACCTAACTGGTCTACCGCCTGCTGTGGTTAATATGATCACTCAGGCGAGAGCCCCTTGTAAAAGGCAGTTCTAGTCCCTGAAGTGGCATATCTAAGCTAAGTGGTGTTTTTCCGGAATGAAGACCCCCAGAGCTGCGCAGTCAGGTCAGTGCTTACCTTCCTGCAAGAAAAGTTGGATGCGCAGCTGTCCCCCTCCCCTCTCAAGGTCTACATAGCTGCAATAGCAAAACACCATGACATGGTTCAAGGTAAGTCCCTCATTAAGCATGACCTGATCATCAGGTTCCTGAGAGGTGCCAGGAGGCTGAACCCTCCTAGACCGTGCCTCTTTCCCTCATGGGACCTCTCCGTGGACCTCTCAGGCCTATGGTGAGCCCCCTTCAAGCCCCTCGAGTCAGTTGAGATGCCATAGCATTGGCCTACCAGGTCCAGTCAGTGCCTGCCCCCTTGCAGGTTCGAGCACACTCCACGAGAGGTGTGGCATCCTCGTGGGCACTAACCAACGGCAGACATATGTAGGGCTGTGGGCTGGGTAACACCCAATACCTTTGCAAGGTTTTACAAACTCCAGGTTAAGCCAGTCTCATCTCGTGTTGTTTCAGGTGCGAGCAGGTAAGTAAGTTTCATTACACGGACAGCTGGCCAGGTGTACCACTTGTGCACAGAGCCTTTCTCCTCCAAGAAGGTGAAGCTGCGCACTCTTCTCTCCCATGTGTGTTCATGACTGGTGAACCCTGGATGTTCTTCCTCCTATCCCTCTGATTCACAATTTCTGTGGAGGAATTCGTGGTCAGACCCAGTACTTGTGCTACATGCCCTATACCGGGGTTAGTGCTCCACAGGTTTTTCGGTTTCCTTGTTAACCCCCTGTGATGTATCTTCTGCGGCAACTTCCTTGTGGTAGACCCGCGTCTCCCTTGGCAGAGACCTCTCTGCCCCGGTCGCTGTGTTACAGGGTTAGGGGTAAGTCCCCCCTACAAAGGGCAGGACTTACCACTGCACGTCTCCCATGTCCGGCCATTGTATGGTGTATTTGCCACTCTTTAACCTACCTCCTCTCCAGGGCAGGGTGTGGCATCCGCTGGGGTCTTTCTCCGGCGCATTTTATGAGCATTTTTTAGGCCCCAGCTGAATCTATTTTTCTATGGAGAGACAACTTAGAGAGAAAAGGCAGCAGCTGGCGCAGCCTGCTCCCATATTTGGTACGTCTCCTCCTCCCCCCCTCAGGGTTATGGGGAAGCACACAACATCTTGGGGCATCTGGGGAGCCTCCGTGCAGCCAGAGTGCTACTGTTCCTACGCTCATAGTAGTTTGCCTACTCCTGCTTCGGCAGTTCGCGTGACCAGTTCAGTCATTGTGGTATTTCGTATATGGGACCCCTAGTGTCACTTCATCGACACAACATTGAGTGAGTGACAGAAGGGGAACGTCTCGGTTACTGTCATAACCTCCATTCCCTGATGGAGGGAATGAGACGTTGTGTCCGTCTTGCCACAGACAGAACTTGACTGCTGTAACGGCTGGGACCTTGTCTCGGCTCTTCAGTGCAAAACCTGAATAAACTTGCCTGCTGGCCTTCCTTTTATACCCGTATGTTGGGGGGAGTGGCATGCAAATTCAACTCATCAATTGGCCTTTTCTCAAAGATCTGAAGGTGTTTCGGGCTCTCAAGATCGACCCCTAGTAACACTTCATCGACACAACATCTCGTTCACTCCATCAGGAAATGGAGGTTATGACAGTTTTCTCTAAAACACTAAACAGAAACCCACAGTACTTTCATAAACACCCATTTATCTCTATACACTGTAAAATATTCCTGATCCATGAGCTCATTGTGTTCAATTTCTAAAGTTTGAGTTTGAGTTTAAATAGGTTTTTAATATTGAAAATTTAAGTAGTTCATTAATATCACTGAAATTATCACATTTAATTTGAGACAAAATACTTATCATGTTTTGTTCAAGTTGATTAAGTCAAAAGTTTTTTAATAGCTATCAATAAGTGTAAGGATAATATTTGGTTGTAATAAAGCCCCTCATCCCAATTAAAAACAAATATTTTAATCAAAACAACCTTCTGTTATTAATTATTTTCACACAAATTATTTTATTTCATCAATATTCAAGAAAAATAAATGGATTTCTTGAATCTTGATACACTTTGTGACCAGAAAAAAGCAGGTTTGTCTTTGGCCCCATTTTACCCTACATTGAACAAATGTGCCAAATGGAAAGATGCTTTTAAAAATCATGTAGAAAAGAGCAGATGATTTAAAACAGGTCCATGAAATAATTATTATAATTATATAAGGCCTTTAATCTACTGTATGTGAATTCATTGAAGTTGAAAATGAGCTGTAATAGTTAAGCTGGCCCATTTACAGAAATGTTTATTGATGTGCACTGTGACTGTAAATCTAAACTAAAAGTTCTTAACATTTCTTAATATTTCAAGAACTACAGCTAATGTGAGCTTTATTTACATTTCTTAGATAATGTTCACTGATCCTGAAACCCTGAATAACTTCACCGTGACCAGATTTATTTATTCTGTGTGCTGAAAAGAAGTCAAATACATTATTACTGTAAATCCTTCTGTAAAATTGTTAAGGCTGTCGATTCATAACAAAAGTCCATGTACAATGTTGTAATAGTGTTCTGCATGATCAGTCACATTTGCGTCAGTAGTGATATTTTGGGTTCTTGTCATACAGGATTCTTCACATTCTTGGCATTGAATAAGTTTCTCATGCAAAATAATACGAATCAAAATCTCCCTGTGAAATTGCACTGTATCATGTTTCCTGAACAGGGCATACAATTTATTTGATAAAGATATTTTGTATCTGTACTCCTGGATTGGAGGCACAAATTAACATCTATTATAATACATAATACACATAATATACACATAGTTGCTGTGTAATTCACTTGTCATCTAAAAGTACCTCATCAAACTGAAAGTTCACTACAACAACAACATCTTTGATTTTTTTACAATAGTATAGTAAAGCTTTATTTATATAGCACCTTTAAAAGAGATATTTACATACATAGAATAAATACAGAGTAAAAATAAAATAGATAATAAAATGGAATTAAAAGAGTAGGAAAATGAAATACAAACAAAGTAGTAATAAAAACACAAACAATGAAAGAGATAATGGCATATTTCAGTGTAACAATGCAGTTTGCTACAGTCAGATGTATATAAATGTGTATAATTCAGGTTCACTTCGCAGAAATATTTACAAAAATAGTTTTAGATGATTCATTCTTTTTGCAATAATTACAGTACTGAAATGTGCCTTTAAATGAATATGAAGATGTTTAAAAAGGTCATAGCTGTAGAATATTTCAGTGCTCTGGTTGAACCAGTTAATTATATAAATAAAAGAATGTCTTCTGAAAGAGGGGTGTGGAGGACATTAACAATAGTTAAGATGTTCTCTACTTTTCCTCTTTACACTTACACATCATCTTATAAATAGAACGGCTATTGTTTATTCCTATTATTTTCTTTTAAGAAGAATATTACTAGATACTAAGTTACTTACAAGTTACAATATACTACAGGTTTAGTTGTTTTCTTTGTTTTAAATTGATCAATAGATATGCATTTCTTGTTTTTTTAATAGTTTTTTTAAGTGGCTTTTACTTCTTATGCCAATAATTTACATTTAAACATAAAACTAACATTTGATAGAAAATCATCTCTTCCAAACTACTTGTGTTGAGAGCATAACCTCTTTTAAAGACAAACACAAAGCCTCTATTAACATTCAATAGCAAATTATGAGAAATATTCATCTTATTGTTCATCCTTTTGTGTCAAGGACACCTAAACAAAGATCACACTTGCGTAGCAGAAAAAAACTTGCTTTGAGCAGGTATTTTTTCAACTCCACCCTGAGAGGAATAAAATGAATGAGTTGACTCTTAAACCACAAACTTCAGCAGAAGCAGCAGAAGAACCTCTGACACTCTTCTGCGGGACCTTTGAGATTTAAACACACACAAGCTAAGGTAAGAATCACTCAATATAACTGGAATCAAGGTCGGTCCGTGGGTTAGTGGGTTGAAATCATGTAAATGGGCCACACCGGTGTGAATATTGACATCATTTTAAAACATTTATAGAAAAACTGCAAACGTGATGAATATTTTTTTTTATAAAGAGAAAGCATTCAAAATAATGAATAATGTAGTTTATGCTAATTTATATAACTGTAATATAAAGTGTTAACAATTAATCTTAAGATGCTGTTTAAAACTGTTTTAGATAAATAATGTCACACCGCAAGACACTGCTAGTAATGCTTGAAATGTTGTCAATTATGTTTATTTTGTGCAACAAAAAAAACATAAAACATCCGTGAAAAACATGTAGCTACAGCAATGTGGAAAAAATAATGAATAAACAAATTCTTCTTAAAATATTGTTTTGGTGATCACCAGCATTGTGATTTGTATGTTAAATGATGAGGTCTATGTGCGGTGATTGCATGTATTATAGCATACCTAAAGCCACAAGGAACCTCAAAGTAAAAGTCACAGATGTTTCTTACAAATTACTATGGAATCTAACGAACTCTGCACTTTTTTGTGGTGTCCCCTTGGGCACGTTGGAGCCCTAAGCGGTTGTCTATATCATGGGCCGGCCTTGAATTGAATAAACTGAAGTCGATCTGATGCAGGAAACAGATTCAATGTGACAGATAGAAGTGAGATCTTTCAATCTGATGCTACAACAGCTGCAAAATTGCTAGATGAGCAGCTGCTGTAGTCTGTAAAACAGTCAATGCATGGAGTCAACACTAAACCTCAGATTACTGCAGAATGATTGAAGGAAATGCACTGTAAACTGTCAGCTAAATGACACAATAGCCATTTTTTCTACATTAAATAGTTTAAACAATTGAACATTGAACATATTTAAAAAAGCTAAAT
Organism: Xyrauchen texanus; assembly: GCF_025860055.1. Taxonomy (NCBI): domain Eukaryota; kingdom Metazoa; phylum Chordata; class Actinopteri; order Cypriniformes; family Catostomidae; genus Xyrauchen; species Xyrauchen texanus. The sequence goes on along the minus strand of NC_068280.1, from coordinate 39,343 downwards.
ATTGTATTAAAAAAATAATGTTCTAAAACATATTCTGGATGACTTGTAAAATCAGTTTTGTCTCATGCAGATTTACTGAATGATGAGCTGGAACTGAGAACAACATGAGACAAAACACCATGGCCATCAGACTGATTTTACTGTCTGTTCTCTGGATCGGTAAGACACACACGTCACACATCAAGGACTCTAAACACTTCAGTGAGAGAGAGAGAAAGCACAAGAATGTTATGTATAATAGAATATGTAAAAGGTGCTATGCAATGCTACAACTGCAATCAATAAAGATATTTATTGCCTCAAGTACAGATTTTGAAGTTGTAGAATCAACTTCTTTTTTAAAGAGCTGTTTATTAAAATTTGCATTAATTGCCCAATAGTAGTTATCCATTCAAATAATTACTAGATTAGTTGATTATCAAAATAATTTTTAGTTCTTGTCCAGAGAACACATTTTCCATGGACCTTTGGTATACCTCACTGCTAGTGGAGATTCCATTAGGTACTCTCAAGCAGTCTTGGGTAGGGTTACTTTTAAAAGTAACCCGTTACAATAGTGTGTTACTCTTTGTTTAAAAAGGGTAAAAAAATAAATAAAGCGCTACTTTTCTTTTGCGTTACTTTTGCATTCATTTTGTCTCACAGCCACTTTCTCTTCTGCTATGCATTGCATACAAGAGACATTACAGGTCATGCTAGCTACTATACAAGACTCATGTCAAAACAACAGAGCAAACAAACAGATATTTAGAAAATAGGTCTTCACATCATATTTATAATAAAGAATCAATAACATTCACATGCATGATTTGTTTTTACATCAACTTGGTAACCAATATGAATAATGAAGTATAATCACTGTATTTCCTAAAGCAGCAAAGTCCGACACTTGAACCTGCATCATACTATATATGCCATCATGTGCTGTGCCCATCATCAATGCCAGTCAACTTAAGATGTTTTTCAGAAGTCAGGATCAAATTCAGAGGGGAATGCCAGTCTAACATGTTCAAGGAATAAGTCTGATAAATGAATATTTTTCAGTTAAGCCATCTCAGTGCACGCTTGTTTTGAGTTGATCCATGGTGAGTACAGATGCCATAACGTCAAAGGCGCATTTTGATACAACTTGAATGGAATAGTATTTAATGCTACCAAAATGTCAGAAAAACAGTTTTTTCATGAATCAAACTAAATTTTTTTTAGAAACTAAGACATTTTCTCAGTGTACACAATCGATGTAGAACATTGCTCGAACCACAGATCCAGAATCTTTTTTATCGCATTATACCAGTTACAGGGAGCTGACACAGAGCAGTTCAGCAATATAAGTCAGTGTATTGAGTGAGTATTTCACCCTGTGTATCATGTCATGGCCAGTGGAAGTCTAGACTTATAATCCCTCTGCCTAAACATGTTTACTGATTTTTTAAATGCAGTGTGTATTAACAAACGAATCAACTGTGTTTCACTCAACCGCATGTTGACCTCATATTACTCTAATACATGAAATGCACGTTAGCAAATTGATTGACAGGTGATGTCTGTATCTAAAAGGTGATTAGCTCTTTTATCTGCAAGGCGGAACTTCCTTTCTACATTCATTGACTGTTGGGTGCTAGAGCTTCTTGGCTGAGCATTCCAATTTCTTACATTCATTTAAAATAAGTGACTCGTCTCTCTCCGCTAAATAGTCTCTGGCCTCACACTCTATAGAACTACAATGCCAATCACTATGTCTCCTCCCCAAAGTTTGCACACTTTTACTCCTGATTTCTTGCAAAACAGGGACACTCTCTCCCCTTTTCCCCTTCAACAGCTCAAGACACTAGATATATATGTTAAAACATAACAAATAGCATGAAAACAAAGAATGCAACTGTATGTGTTTGATTGGGCGGCTGTGGCACAGTTGGTAGAGCAGGTCGGCCACTAATCGCAGGGTTGGTGGTTCGAATCCCGGCCCACATGACTCCACATGCCGAAGTGTCCTTGGGCAAGACACTGAACCCAATGGCAGGCTAGCCAATGGCAGGCTAGCACCTTACATAGGAGCTCTTCCGCCATTGGTGTATGAATGTGAGTGTGAATGGGTGAATGAGACGCAGTGTAAAGCGCTTTGAATACCATTAAGGCTTAAAAAGGCGCTATATAAGTGCAGACCATTTATCGTATAATTTAAGTATAATGGTCTCTTTCCCATGTCGGTAAAATTAATGGTGACAAAGTTACAAGGTCTTTGAAATACTGCATTATTCTGGAAGCCTATCCCCCTCCTTAACCTACAATTTAAATGATGTCAATAAGGTTAAAACCCCAGGAAGTCAGGAACCTATTCACCCCCAAATTCTCATTGCACAAGTATTTGTCAATACCCACACTTTGCATCACGGGTACTAAAGACCTTGGTACCTGCCATATCAGCGATGACTTGTTCCACGATTTCAAAGGATGATGAGGCCTGAGCAGTGCTTTGTTGAGATGTACTGGGTAAATGCAAATTCTTACCGAGCCATCTTTCTTTTTGGCTGCAACCATAGCTGACACCCATTCCGTGGCCTTTGATTCAGGGGTTATGACGCCTAGTTCAGTCATTCTGTGAAGCTCTGCTTTTACTTTTTCCTTCATAGCAATGGATACTTTCTTAAGTGGACACACAGCAGGGACAACTGATTAAACTAATCTCATGTGATAGACAACAGGCAGTTTGCCAATGAATGTGCAGTTGAACAGGACTTTGAATTCCTGTACATCTGGTGCCTGGTTTTGTAGTGTATGAACATCTGGGTCTAAGTGTATCAGTTCCATCACTATGCTGTGCTGCAAACCAAGCAGTGGTCTGACATTTCAATTCCATGTTGTAATTTGAGTTGCCCTTATTTGCAGACTAATAATGTGGTTCCTTCTGTGCTGATGGTTTGTCCTCCATATGCAATAAGATTAATCTTTTCAGCAGTGTTGATGAGCCATTTTCTTGCAAGTATTTTCAGTGTGGATACATACATTTGGAAAGACTCAATGGGTTTTTGATATGTCATGTTGAAAACATTTCTGTCCATTATTATATTTTTTGTGGGCAACAGAGCTCAGCAAATTTTGCAGTAATATGTATTAGTACAGTACACAGCGAATAGTAGCTACAGACTCTATCCTTCCATGCACCACAAAATACTTCTAATTTTGTATTTTTCCACATGCGCTCCATTTTCCAAGCTGCTCTCTTGAGAGCATTAGTGTGATCATTGTACCATGGTGCAGGGCTTATTTCTTTACTTTTCTTTAATCTAAGTGGGGCGACAATATTAAAAGTGCTAGAGAAGACTGCATTTATATTTTTTGTTATTTCATCAAGTTCTTCTGGGCTTTCGGGTTTATATGAGATAGATCTGGAAGATTATTAGTGAAGCTATCTTTAGTGGTCGAAAGAATAGTTCTACCTGAATGATAGCGTGGTGTAGACTGAGTAACATTAGCTGATTGCAGCATACAAGAGATGAGGTAATGATCCGAGATGTCATTGCTCTGCTGCAGAATTTCTATATTATTAACATCAACTCCATTTGACAGAAGTAAATCTAGAGTATGATTATGGCGATGAGTTGGTCCTGTTACATTTTGTCTGACTCCAAGAGAGTTGAGAATATCGATAAATGCTAATCCCAATGTATAATTTTCATTATCTATGTGAATGTTGAAGTCACCAACAATTAAAGCTCTATCTGCAGTAACTACAAGATCTGATAAAAAATTAGCAAATTCACCAAGCAAATCAGAATAAGGCCCAGGTGATCAATACATTTTAGAAAGGACAAAAGACGACAAAGATTTTTTATTAATATCTGACAGTGTCACATTAAGCATTAATAGTTCAAAAGACTTTTATTAAGACATTTATATCCTGTCCTCTGAATAACAACAAAAACTTCACTGTAAATTTTAGCAACACCTCCTCCTCGACACTTCAGACGAGGCTCATGTTTATAACAATAACCTGGGGGAGTAGATTCGTTTAAACTAATATATTAATCCGGTTTAAGCCAGGATTCAGTCAAACAGAGCACATCCAAACTATGATCTGTAATCATTTCATTAACAATTATTGCTTTGGTAGAAATTTAAGAAATATGGCGATACTCCCCAGAAAGTTGGGGTTTCAAGCCCCAACACACCAAGATGCCACTGTTGTGTCCTTGAGCAAGGCCATTGACCCTATATGCTCCAGGGGTGCTGTATCATAGCTGACCTTGTTTTCTGACCCCAACTTAGATGTGATATGTGAAAAAAAAGAAATTTCACTCTCTATATGAAAAACGTACAATGTGTGACAATAATAAAGGCTTTCTATTTCTCCAACAGTTGCAACAACATTTTCTGTGATGGCAACATCAACTGCACAGACAACAACAGAAAAACCAACATCTACTGCTACAACAACAACAGTAGCGCCAACAACAACAGTAGCACCAACATCTACTGCTCCAACAAAAATAGCGCCAACAACAACAGTAGGGCCAACATCTACTGCCCCAACAACAACAGTAGCACCAACATCTACTGCCCCAACAACAACAGTAGCGCCAACATCTAATGCCCCAACAACAACAGTAGGGCCAACATCTTTTGCCCCAACAACAACAGTATCACCAACATCTACTGTCCCAACAACAACAGTAGGGCCAACATCTACTGCCCCAACAACAACAGTAGGGCCAACATCTACTGCCCAAACAACAACAGTAGCACCAACATCTACTGTCCCAACAACAACAGTAGCACCAACATCTACTGCACCTACAACAACAGTATCGCCAACATCTACTGCCCCAACAACAACAGTAAGGCCAACATCTACTGCCCCAACAACAACAGTAGCACCAACATCTACTGCCCCAAAAACAACAGTAGCAACAACAACAACAGTAGCACCAACATCTACTGTGCACACAAAAACAGTAGCACCAACATCTACTGCCCCAACAACAACAGTAGCACCAACATCTACTGCCCCAACAACAACAGTAGCACCAACATCTACTATTCCAACAACTGTAGGGCCAACATCTACTGCCCCCAAAACAACAGTAGGGCCAACATCTACTGCCCCCAAAACAACAGTAGGGCCAACATCTACTGCCCCAACAACAACAGTATCACCAACATCTACTGCGCAGACAACAACAGTAACACCAACATCTACTGCTCCAACAACAGTAGGGCCAACATCTACTGCCCCCAAAACAACAGTAGCACCAACATCTACCGCCCCAACAACAACAGTAGCACCAACATCTACCGCCCCAACAACAACAGTAGCACCAACATCTACTGCTCCAACAACAACAGTAGCACCAACATCTACTGCCCCAACAACAACAACAGTAGCACCAACATCTACTGCCCCAACAACAACAGTAGCACCAACATCTACTGCCCCAACAACAACAGTAGCACCAACATCTACTGCACCAACATCTACTACTCCAACAACAGCACAACCAGCATCTACAGTGGCAACAACAGCACAACCAGCATCTACTGCACCAACAACAACAACAGTAGCACCAACATCTACTGCCCCAACAACAACAGGAGCACCAACATCTACTGCTCCAACATCTACTATTCCAACAACAGTAGGGCCAACATCTACTGCTCCAACAACAGTACCACCAACATCTACTGCTCCAACATCTACTATTCCAACAACAGTAGGGCCAACATCTACTGCCCCCAAAACAACAGTAGGGCCAACATCTACTGCCCCCAAAACAACAGTAGGGCCAACATCTACTGCCCCCAAAACAACAGTATCACTAACATCTACTGCTCCAACAACAACAGTATCACCAACATCTACCACCCCAACAACAACAGTAGCACCAACATCTACTGCCCCAACAACAACAGGAGCACCAACATCTACTGCTCCAACAACAGTAGGGCCAACATCTACTGCTCCAACAACAGTAGGGCCAACATCTACCGCCCCCAAAACAACAGTAGCACCAACATCTACCGCCCCAACAACAACAGTATCACCAACATCTACCACCCCAACAACAACAGTAGCACCAACATCTACTGCCCCAACAACAACAGGAGCACCAACATCTACTGCTCCAACATCTACTGCTCCAACAACAGTAGGGCCAACAACAGTACCACCAACATCAACTGCTCCAACAACAACAGTAGCACCAACAACAACAGCACAACCAACATCTACTGCACCAACATCTACTGCTCCAACAACAACAGTAGCACCAACATCTACTGCCCCAGCAACAACAGTAGCACCAACATCTACTGCCCCAACAACAACAACAGTAGCACCAACATCTACTGCCCCAACAACAACAACAGTAGCACCAACATCTACTGCCCCAACAACAACAGTAGCACCAACATCTACTGCCCCAACAACAACAGTAGCACCAACATCTACTACTTCAACAACAGCTCAACCAGCATCTACAGTGGCAACAACAGCACAACCAGCATCTACTGCCCCAACAACAACAACAGTAGCACCAACATCTACTGCCCCAACAACAACAGGAGCACCAACATCTACTGCTCCAACATCTACTATTCCAACAACAGTAGGGCCAACATCTACGTCCCCCAAAACAACAGTAGGGCCAACATCTACTGCCCCAACATCTACTATTCCAACAACAGTAGGGCCAACATCTACTGCCCCAAAACAACAGTAGGGCCAACATCTACTGCCCCCAAAACAACAGTAGGGCTAACATCTACTGCCCCAACAACAACAGTATCACCAACATCTACTGCACAAACAACAACAGTAGCACCAACGTCTACTGCTCCAACAACAGTAGGGCCAACATCTACTGCCCCCAAAACAACAGTAGCACCAACATCTACCGCCCCAACAACAACAGTAGCACCAACATCTACTGCCCCAACAACAACAGGAGCACCAACATCTACTGCTCCAACATCTACTGCTCCAACAACAGTAGGGCCAACAACAGTACCACCAACATCAACTGCTCCAACAACAACAGTAGCACCAACAACAACAGCACAACCAACATCTACTGCTCCAACATCTACTATTCCAACAACAGTAGGGCCAACATCTACTGCTCCAACAACAGTACCACCAACATCTACTGCTCCAACATCTACTATTCCAACAACAGTAGGGCCAACATCTACTTCCCCCAAAACAACAGTAGGGCCAACATCTACTGCCCCCAAAACAACAGTAGGGCCAACATCTACTGCCCCAAAAACAACAGTATCACCAACATCTACTGCGCAGACAACAACAGTAGCACCAACATCTACTGCTCCAACAACAGTAGGGCCAACATCTACCGCCCCCAAAACAACAGTAGCACCAACATCTACCGCCCCAACAACAACAGTATCACCAACATCTACCACCCCAACAACAACAGTAGCACCAACATCTACTGCCCCAACAACAACAGGAGCACCAACATCTACTGCTCCAACATCTACTGCTCCAACAACAGTAGGGCCAACATCAACTGCTCCAACAACAACAGTAGCACCGACAACAACAGCACAACCAACATCTACTGCACCAACATCTACTGCTCCAACAACAACAGTAGCACCAACATCTACTGCCCCAGCAACAACAGTAGCACCAACATCTACTGCCCCAACAACAACAGGAGCACCAACATCTACTGCTCCAGCATCTACTGCTCCAACAACAGTAGGGCCAACAACAGTACCACCAACATCAACTGCTCCAACAACAACAGTAGCACCAACAACAACAGCACAACCAACATCTACTGCACCAACATCTACTGCTCCAACAACAACAGTAGCACCAACATCTACTGCCCCAGCAACAACAGTAGCACCAACATCTACTGCCCCAACAACAACAGTAGCACCAACATCTACTGCCCCAACAACAACAACAGTAGCACCAACATCTACTGCCCCAACAACAACAGTAGCACCAACATCTACTGCCCCAACAACAGTAGCACCAACATCTACTACTTCAACAACAGCACAACCAGCATCTACAGTGGCAACAACAGCACAACCAGCATCTACTGCACCAACATCTACTGCTCCAACAACAACAGTAGCACCAACATCTACTGCCCCAACAACAACAGTAGCACCAACATCTACTGCCCCAACAACAACAACAGTAGCACCAACATCTACTGCCCCTACAACAACAATAGCACCAACATCTACTGTCCCAACAACAACAGTAGCACCAACATCTACTGCACCAACATCTACTACTCCAACAACAGCACAACCAACATCTACAGTGGCAACAACAGCACAACCAGCATCTACTGCCCCAACAACAACAACAGTAGCACCAACATCTACTGCCCCAACAACAACAGTAGCACCAACATCTACTGCCCCAACAACAACAGTAGCACCAACATCTACTGCCCCAACAACAACAGTAGCACCAACATCTACTGCACCAACATCTACTACTCAACAACAGCACAACCAGCATCTACAGTGGCAACAACAGCACAACCAGCATCTACTGCCCCAACAACAACAACAGTAGCACCAACATCTACTGCCCCAACAACAACAGGAGCACCAACATCTACTGCCCCAACAACAACAGGAGCACCAACATCTACTGCTCCAACATCTACTGCTCCAACAACAGTAGGGCCAACAACAGTACCACCAACATCAACTGCTCCAACAACAAAAGTAGCACCAACATCTACTGCCCCAACAACAACAGGAGCACCAACATCTACTGCCCCAACAACAACAGGAGCACCAACATCTACTGCTCCAACATCTACTATTCCAACAACAGTAGGGCCAACATCTACGTCCCCCAAAACAACAGTAGGGCCAACATCTACTGCCCCAACATCTACTATTCCAACAACAGTAGGGCCAACATCTACTGCCCCAAAACAACAGTAGCACCAACATCTACTGCCCCAACAACAACAGTAGCACCAACATCTACTGCCCCAACAACAACAGGAGCACCAACATCTACTGCTCCAACATCTACTGCTCCAACAACAGTAGGGCCAACAACAGTACCACCAACATCAACTGCTCCAACAACAACAGTAGCACCAACAACTACTGCTCCAACAACAGTAGGGCCAACATCTACTGCCCCCAAAACAACAGTAGCACCAACATCTACCGCCCCAACAACAACAGTATCACCAACATCTACCACCCCAACAACAACAGTAGCACCAACATCTACTGCCCCAACAACAACAGGAGCACCAACATCTACTGCTCCAACATCTACTGCTCCAACAACAGTAGGGCCAACAACAGTACCACCAACATCAAGTGCTCCAACAACAACAGTAGCACCAACAACAACAGCACAACCAACATCTACTGCACCAACATCTACTGCTCCAACAACAGTAGGGCCAACATCTACTGCCCCAACAACAACAACAGTAGCACCAACATCTACTGCCCCAACAACAACAGGAGCACCAACATCTACTGCTCCAACATCTACTATTCAAACAACAGTAGGGCCAACATCTACTGCTCCAACAACAGTACCACCAACATCTACTGCTCCAACATCTACTATTCCAACAACAGTAGGGCCAACATCTACTTCCCCAAAACAACAGTAGGGCCAACATCTACTGCCCCCAAAACAACAGTAGGGCCAACATCTACTGCCCCAAAAACAACAGTATCACCAACATCTACTGCGCGAGACAACAACAGTAGCACCAACATCTACTGCTCCAACAACAGTAGGGCCAACATCTACCGCCCCCAAAACAACAGAAGCACCAACATCTACTGCCCCAACAACAACAGTATCACCAACATTTACCACCCCAACAACAACAGTAGCACCAACATCTACTGCCCCAACAACAACAGGAGCACCAACATCTACTGCTCCAACATCTACTGCTCCAACAACAGTAGGGCACAACAGTAGGGCCAACAACAGTAGGGCCAACATCAACTGCTCCAACAACAACAGTAGCACCAACAACAACAGCACAACCAACATCTACTGCACCAACATCTACTGCTCCAACAACAACAGTAGCACCAACATCTACTGCCCCAGCAACAACAGTAGCACCAACATCTACTGCCCCAACAACAACAGGAGCACCAACATCTACTGCTCCAGCATCTACTGCTCCAACAACAGTAGGGCCAACAACAGTACCACCAACATCAACTGCTCCAACAACAACAGTAGCACCAACAACAACAGCACAACCAACATCTACTGCACCAACATCTACTGCTCCAACAACAACAGTAGCACCAACATCTACTGCCCCAGCAACAACAGTAGCACCAACATCTACTGCCCCAACAACAACAACAGTAGCACCAACATCTACTGCCCCAACAACAACAACAACAGTAGCACCAACATCTACTGCCCCAACAACAACAGTAGCACCAACATCTACTGCCCCAACAACAACAGTAGCACCAACATCTACTACTTCAACAACAGCACAACCAGCATCTACAGTGGCAACAACAGCACAACCAGCATCTACTGCCCCAAAAACAACAACAGTAGCACCAACATCTACTGCCCCAACAACAACAGGAGCACCAACATCTACTGCTCCAACATCTACTATTCCAACAACAGTAGGGCCAACATCTACGTCCCCCAAAACAACAGTAGGGCCAACATCTACTGCCCCAACATCTACTATTCCAACAACAGTAGGGCCAACATCTACTGCCCCAACAACAACAGTATCACCAACATCTACTGCGCAAACAACAACAGTAGCACCAACGTCTACTGCTCCAACAACAGTAGGGCCAACATCTACTGCCCCCAAAACAACAGTAGCACCAACATCTACCGCCCCAACAACAACAGTATCACCAACATCTACCGCCCCAACAACAACAGTAGCACCAACATCTACCACCCCAACAACAACAGTAGCACCAACATCTACCACCCCAACAACAACAGTAGCACCAACATCTACTGCCCCAACAACAACAGGAGCACCAACATCTACCACCCCAACAACAACAGCACAACCAGCATCTACTGCCCCAACAACAACAACAGTAGCACCAACATCTACTGCCCCAACAACAACAGGAGCACCAACATCTACTGCTCCAACAACAGTAGGGCCAACAACAGTACCACCAACATCAACTGCTCCAACAACAACAGTAGCACCAACAACAACAGCACAACCGACATCTACTGCACCAACATCAACTGCCCCAACAACAACAACAGTAGCACCAACATCTACTGCCCCAACATCAACAACAGTAGCACCAACATCTACTGCCCCAACAACAACAGTAGCACCAACATCTACTGCCCCAACAACAACAGTAGCACCAACATCTACTACTTCAACAACAGCACAACCAGCATCTACAGTGGCAACAACAGCACAACCAGCATCTACTGCACCAACATCTACTGCTCCAACAACAACAGTAGCACCAACATCTACTGCCCCAACAACAACAGTAGCACCAACATCTACTGCCCCAACAACAACAACAGTAGCACCAACATCTACTGCCCCTACAACAACAATAGCACCAACATCTACTGTCCCAACAACAACAGTAGCACCAACATCTACTGCACCAACATCTACTACTCCAACAACAGCACAACCAACATCTACAGTGGCAACAACAGCACAACCAGCATCTACTGCCCCAACAACAACAACAGTAGCACCAACATCTACTGCCCCAACAACAACAGTAGCACCAACATCTACTGCCCCAACAACAACAGTAGCACCAACATCTACTGCCCCAACAACAACAGTAGCACCAACATCTACTGCACCAACATCTACTACTCCAACAACAGCACAACCAACATCTACAGTGGCAACAACAGCACAACCAGCATCTACTGCCCCAACAACAACAACAGTAGCACCAACATCTACTGCCCCAACAACAACAGGAGCACCAACATCTACTGCCCCAACAACAACAGGAGCACCAACATCTACTGCTCCAACATCTACTGCTCCAACAACAGTAGGGCCAACAACAGTACCACCAACATCAACTGCTCCAACAACAAAAGTAGCACCAACATCTACTGCCCCAACAACAACAGGAGCACCAACATCTACTGCCCCAACAACAACAGGAGCACCAACATCTACTGCTCCAACATCTACTATTCCAACAACAGTAGGGCCAACATCTACGTCCCCCAAAACAACAGTAGGGCCAACATCTACTGCCCCAACATCTACTATTCCAACAACAGTAGGGCCAACATCTACTGCCCCCAAAACAACAGTAGCACCAACATCTACCGCCCCAACAACAACAGTAGCACCAACATCTACTGCCCCAACAACAACAGGAGCACCAACATCTACTGCTCCAACATCTACTGCTCCAACAACAGTAGGGCCAACAACAGTACCACCAACATCAACTGCTCCAACAACAACAGTAGCACCAACAACTACTGCTCCAACAACAGTAGGGCCAACATCTACTGCCCCCAAAACAACAGTAGCACCAACATCTACCGCCCCAACAACAACAGTATCACCAACATCTACCACCCCAACAACAACAGTAGCACCAACATCTACTGCCCCAACAACAACAGGAGCACCAACATCTACTGCTCCAACATCTACTGCTCCAACAACAGTAGGGCCAACAACAGTACCACCAACATCAAGTGCTCCAACAACAACAGTAGCACCAACAACAACAGCACAACCAACATCTACTGCACCAACATCTACTGCTCCAACAACAGTAGGGCCAACATCTACTGCCCCAACAACAACAACAGTAGCACCAACATCTACTGCCCCAACAACAACAGGAGCACCAACATCTACTGCTCCAACATCTACTATTCAAACAACAGTAGGGCCAACATCTACTGCTCCAACAACAGTACCACCAACATCTACTGCTCCAACATCTACTATTCCAACAACAGTAGGGCCAACATCTACTTCCCCCAAAACAACAGTAGGGCCAACATCTACTGCCCCCAAAACAACAGTAGGGCCAACATCTACTGCCCCCAAAACAACAGTATCACCAACATCTACTGCGCAGACAACAACAGTAGCACCAACATCTACTGCTCCAACAACAGTAGGGCCAACATCTACCGCCCCCAAAACAACAGAAGCACCAACATCTACTGCCCCAACAACAACAGTATCACCAACATTTACCACCCCAACAACAACAGTAGCACCAACATCTACTGCCCCAACAACAACAGGAGCACCAACATCTACTGCTCCAACATCTACTGCTCCAACAACAGTAGGGCCAACAACAGTAGGGCCAACAACAGTAGGGCCAACATCAACTGCTCCAACAACAACAGTAGCACCAACAACAACAGCACAACCAACATCTACTGCACCAACATCTACTGCTCCAACAACAACAGTAGCACCAACATCTACTGCCCCAGCAACAACAGTAGCACCAACATCTACTGCCCCAACAACAACAGGAGCACCAACATCTACTGCTCCAGCATCTACTGCTCCAACAACAGTAGGGCCAACAACAGTACCACCAACATCAACTGCTCCAACAACAACAGTAGCACCAACAACAACAGCACAACCAACATCTACTGCACCAACATCTACTGCTCCAACAACAACAGTAGCACCAACATCTACTGACCCAGCAACAACAGTAGCACCAACATCTACTGCCCCAACAACAACAACAGTAGCACCAACATCTACTGCCCCAACAACAACAACAGTAGCACCAACATCTACTGCCCCAACAACAACAGTAGCACCAACATCTACTGCCCCAACAACAACAGTAGCACCAACATCTACTACTTCAACAACAGCACAACCAGCATCTACAGTGGCAACAACAGCACAACCAGCATCTACTGCCCCAAAAACAACAACAGTAGCACCAACATCTACTGCCCCAACAACAACAGGAGCACCAACATCTACTGCTCCAACATCTACTATTCCAACAACAGTAGGGCCAACATCTACGTCCCCCAAAACAACAGTAGGGCCAACATCTACTGCCCCAACATCTACTATTCCAACAACAGTAGGGCCAACATCTACTGCCCCCAAAACAACAGTAGGGCCAACATCTACTGCCCCCAAAACAACAGTAGGGCTAACATCTACTGCCCCAACAACAACAGTATCACCAACATCTACTGCGCAAACAACAACAGTAGCACCAACGTCTACTGCTCCAACAACAGTAGGGCCAACATCTACTGCCCCCAAAACAACAGTAGCACCAACATCTACCGCCCCAACAACAACAGTAGCACCAACATCTACTGCCCCAACAACAACAGGAGCGCCAACATCTACTGCTCCAACATCTACTGCTCCAACAACAGTAGGGCCAACAACAGTACCACCAACATCAACTGCTCCAACAACAACAGTATCACCAACAACAACAGCACAACCAACATCTACTGCACCAACATCTACTGCTCCAACAACAACAGTAGCACCAACATCTACTGCCCCAGCAACAACAGTAGCACCAACATCTACTGCCCCAACAACAACAACAGTAGCACCATCTACTGCCCCAACAACAACAACAGTAGCACCATCTACTGCCCCAACAACAACAACAGTAGCACCAACATCTACTGCCCCAACAACAACAGTAGCACCAACATCTACTGCCCAAACAACAACAGTAGCACCAAAATCTACTGCCCCAACAACAACAGTAGCACCAACATCTACTGCCCAAACAACAACGGTAGCACCAAAATCTACTGCCCCAACAACAACAGTAGCACCAACATCTACTACTTCAACAACAGCACAACCAGCATCTACAGTGGCAACAACAGCACAACCAGCATCTACTGCCCCAACAACAACAACAGTAGCACCAACATCTACTGCCCCAACAACAACAGGAGCACCAACATCTACTGCTCCAACATCTACTATTCCAACAACAGTAGGGCCAACATCTACGTCCCCCAAAACAACAGTAGGGCCAACATCTACTGCCCCAACATCTACTATTCCAACAACAGTAGGGCCAATATCTACTGCCCCCAAAACAACAGTAGGGCCAACATCTACTGCCCCCAAAACAACAGTAGGGCTAACATCTACTGCCCCAACAACAACAGTATCACCAACATCTACTGCGCAAACAACAACAGTAGCACCAACGTCTACTGCTCCAACAACAGTAGGGCCAACATCTACTGCCCCCAAAACAACAGTAGCACCAACATCTACCGCCCCAACAACAACAGTAGCACCAACATCTACCGCCCTAACAACAACAGTAGCACCAACATCTACTGCCCCAACAACAGCAGGAGCACCAACATCTACTGCCCCAACAACAACAGGAGCACCAACATCTACTGCCCCAACAACAACAGGAGCACCAACATCTACTGCTCCAACAACAGTACCACCAACATCTACTTCTCCAACAACAACAGCAGAACCAACATCTACTGCACCAACATCTACTGCTCCAACAACAACAGTAGCACCAACATCTACTGCCCCAACAACAACAGTAGCACCAACATCTACTGCCCCAACAACAACAGTAGCACCAACATCTACCACCCCAACAACAACAGTAGCACCAACATCTACCACCCCAACAACAACAGTAGCACCAACATCTACTGCCCCAACAACAACAGGAGCACCAACATCTACCACCCAAACAACAACAGCACAACCAGCATCTACTGCCCCAACAACAACAACAACAGTAGCACCAACATCTACTGCCCCAACAACAACAGGAGCACCAACATCTACTGCTCCAACAACAGTAGGGCCAACAACAGTACCACCAACATCAACTGCTCCAACAACAACAGTAGCACCAACAACAACAGCACAACCGACATCTACTGCTTCAACATCAACTGCCCCAACAACAACAACATTAGCACCAACATCTACTGCCCCAACATCAACAACAGTAGCACCAAAATCTACTGCCCCAACAACAACAGTAGCACCAACATCTACTGCCCCAACAACAACAGTAGCACCAACATCTACTACTTCAACAACAGCACAACCAGCATCTACAGTGGCAACAACAGCACAACCAGCATCTACTGCACCAACATCTACTGCTCCAACAACAACAGTAGCACCAACATCTACTGCCCCAACAACAACAGTAGCACCAAAATCTACTGCCCCAACAACAACAACAGTAGCACCAACATCTACTGCCCCTACAACAACAATAGCACCAACATCTACTGTCCCAACAACAACAGTAGCACCAACATCTACTGCACCAACATCTACTACTCCAACAACAGCACAACCAACATCTACAGTGGCAACAACAGCACAACCAGCATCTACTGCCCCAACAACAACAACAGTAGCACCAACATCTACTGCCCCAACAACAACAGTAGCACCAACATCTACTGCCCCAAAAACAGCAGTAGCACCAACATCTACCGCCCCAACAACAGTAGCACCAACATCTGCTGCCCCAACAACAACAGTAGCACCAACATCTACTGCCCCAACAACAGCAGTAGCACCAACATCTACTGCGCAAACAACAACAGTAGCACCAACATCTACTGCCCCAACAACAGCAGTAGCACCAACATCTACTGCCCCAACAACAGCAGTAGCACCAACATCTACCGCCCCAACAACAACAGTAGCACCAACATCTACTGCCCCAACAACAACAGTATCACCAACATCTACTGTGCAAACAACAACAGTAGCACCAACATCTACCGCCCCAACAACAACAGTAGCACCAACATCTACTGCCCCAACAACAACAGGAGCACCAACATCTACTGCCCCAACAACAGTAGGGCCAACAACAGTACCACCAACATATACTGCCCCAACAACTACTGCTCCAACAACAGTAGGGCCAACAACAGTACCACCAACATCTACTGCTCCAACAACAACAGCACAACCAACATCTACTGCACCAACATCTACTGCTCCAACAACAACAGTAGCACCAACATTTACTGCTCCAACAACAACAGTAGCACCAACATCTACTGCCCCAACAACAACAACCGTAGCACCAACATCTACTGCCCCAACAACAAAAACCGTAGCACCAACATCAACTGCCACAACAACAACAGTAGCACCAACATCTACTGCCCCAACAACAACAGTAGCACCAACATCTACTGCACCAACATCTACTACTCCAACAACAGCACAACCAGCATCTACAGTGGCAACAACAGAACAAATAGCATCTACTGCCCCAACAATAACAGTAGCACCAACATCTACTGCCCCAACAACAACAGTAGCACCAACATCTACTGCTCCAACAACAGTACCACCAACATCTACTTCTCCAACAACAACAGCACAACCAACATCTACTGCACCAACATCTACTGCTCCAACAACAACAGTAGCACCAACATCTACTGCCCCAACAACAACAGTAGCACCAACATCTACTGCCCCAACAACAACAGTAGCACCAACATCTACTGCCCCAACAACAACAGTAGCACCAACTTCTACTGCACCAACATCTACTACTCCAACAACAGCACAACCAGCATCTACAGTGGCAACAACAGCACAACCAGCATCTACTGCCCCAACAACAACAACAGTAGCACCAACATCTACTGCCCCAACAACATCAGGAGCTCCAACATCTACTGCTCCAACATCTACTATTAAAACAACAGTAGGGCCCACATCTACTGCCCCCAAAACCACAGTAGGGCCAACATCTACTGCCCCAAGAACAACAGTATCACCAACATCTACTGCGCAAACAACAACAGTAGCACCAACATCTACTGCTCCAACAACAGTAGGGCCAACATCTACTGCCCCCAAAACAACAGTAGAACCAACATCTACCGCCCCAACAACAACAGTATCACCAACATCTACCGCCCCATCAACAACAGTAGCACCAACGTCTACTTCCCCAACAACAACAGGAGCACCAACATCTACTGCCCCAACATCTACTGCTCCAACAACAGTAGGGCCAACAACAGTACCACTAACATCTACTGCTCCAACAACAACAACAAAACCAACATCTACTGCACCAACATCTACTGCTCCAACAACAACTGTAGCACCAACATCTACTGCTCCAACAACAACAGTAGCACCAACATCTACTGCACCAACATCTACTACTCCAAAAACAGCACAACCAGCATCTACAGTTGCAACAACAGCACAACTAGCATCTACTGCCCCAACAACAACAACAACAGTAGCACCAACATCTACTGCCCCAACAACAACAGTAGCACCAACATCTACTGTTCCAAAAACAACAGCACAAACAACATCTTCTGCACCAACATCAGTAGGGCCAACAACAACAACAGTACCACCAACATCTACTGCTCCAACAACAGTAGCGCCAACAACAGTAGCACCAACGTCTACTGCTCCAACAACAGTAGCGCCAACAACAGTACCACCAACATCTACTGCTCCAACAACAGTATCGCCAACAACAACAACAGTACCACCAACATCTACTGCTCCGACAACAGTAGCGCCAACAACAACAACTGTACCACCAACATCTACTGCTCCAACAACAGCAGCGCCAACAACAACAGTAGCTCCAATGTCTACTGCTCAGACAACAACAGTAGTGCCAACAACAACAACAGTACCACCAACATCTACTGCTCCAACAACAGTAGCTCCAACAACAACAACAACAGTACTACCAACATCTACTGCTCCAACAACAGAAGCGCAAACAACAGTAGCACCAACGTCTACTGCTCCAACAACAACAACAGGAGCACCAACATCTACTGCCCCAACAACAACAGGAGTACCAACATCTACTGCTAAAACAACAACAGCACAACTAACATCTACTGCACCAACATCTACTGCTCCAACAACAGTAAGGCCAAAAACAACAACAGTAGCAGCAACGTCTACTGCTCCAACAACAGTAGCGCCAACAACAACAGTAGCAGCAACGTCTACTGCTCCAACAACAGTTGCGCCAACAACAACAACAGTATCGCCAACGTCTACTGCTCCAACAACATTAGCGCCAACAACAACAGTATCGCCAACATCTACTGCTCCAACAACAGTAGCGCCATCGTCTACTGCTCCAACAACATTAGCGCCAACAACAACAGTATCGCCAACATCTACTGCCCCAACAACAACAGTAGCGCCAACATCTACTGCCCCAACAACAACAGTACTGCCAACATCTACTGCCCCAACAACAACATTACCGCCAACATCTACTGCTCCAACAACAGTACCGCCAACATCTACTGCTCCAACAACAACAGTACCACCAACATCTACTGCTCCAACAACAACAGTACCACCAACATCTACTGCTCCAACAACAGTAGCGCCAACAACAACAGTATCGCCAACATCTACTGCCCCAACAACAACAGTAGCGCCAACATCTACTGCCCCAACAACAACAGTAGCGCCAACATTTACTGCCCCAACAACAAGAGTAGCACCAACAAAAACAGTAGAGCCAACATCTACTGCTCCAACAACAACAGTACCACCAACATCTACTGCTCCAACAACAGTAGCGCCAACAACAACAGTATCGCCAACATCTAATACCCCAACAACAACAGTAGCACCAACATCTACTGCTCCAACAACAGAAGCGCAAACAACAGTAGCACCAACGTCTACTGCTCCAACAACAGTAGTGCCAACAACAACAGTAGCGCCAACGTCTACTGCCCCAACAACAACAGTAGCGCCAACATCTACTGCCCCAACAACAACAGTACTGCCAACATCTACTGCCCCAACAACAACAGTACCGCCAACATCTACTGCTCTAACAACAGTACCGCCAACATCTACTGCTCCAACAACAACAGTACCACCAACATCTACTGCTCCAACAACAACAGTACCACCAACATCTACTGCTCCAACAACAGTAGCGCCAACAACAACAGTATCGCCAACATCTACTGCCCCAACAACAACAGTATCGCCAACATCTAATACACCAACAACAACAGTAGCTCCAACATCTACTGCCCCAACAACAACAGTAGCGCCAACATTTACTGCCCCAACAACAACAGTAGCACCAACAAAAACAGTAGAGCCAACATCTACTGCTCCAACAACAACAGTACTACCAACATCTACTGCTCCAACAACAGAAGCGCAAACAACAGTAGCACCAACGTCTACTGCTCCAACAACAGTAGTGCCAACAACAACAGTAGCGCCAACGTCTACTGCTCCAACAACAGCAGCGCCAACAACAACAGTAGCACCAACATCTACTGCCCCAACAACAACAACAGGAGCACCAACATCTACTGCCCCAACAACAACAGGAGCACCAACATCTACTGCTCAAACAACAACAGCACAACCAACATCTACTGCACCAACATCTACTGCTCCAACAACAGTAAGGCCAAAAACAACAACAGTAGCACCAACGTCTACTGCTCCAACAACAGTAGCACCAACAACAACAGTAGCAGCAACGTCTACTGCTCCAACAACAGTTGCACCAACAACAACAGTATCGCCAACGTCTACTGCTCCAACAACAGTAGCGCCAACAACAACAGTATCGCCAACATCTACTGCTCCAACAACAGTAGCGCCAGCATCTACTGCCCCAACAACAACAGTACCACCAACGTCTACTGCTCCAACAACAGTAGCGCCAACAACAGTACCACCAACCTCTACTGCTCCAACAACTGTAGCGCCAACAACAGTACCACCAGCGTCTACTGCTCCAACAACAGTTGCGCCAACAACAGTACCTCCAACGTCTACTGCTCCAACAACAGTAGCACCAACAACACTAACACCAACGTCTACTGCTCCAACAACAGTAGGGCCAACAACAGTACCACCAACATCTACTGCTCCAATAACAGTAGGGCCAACAACAACAACAGTACCATCAACATCTACTGCTCCAACAACAGTACAACCAACATCTACTGCTCCAACAACAGTAGCGCCAACATCTACTGCCCCAACAACAACAGTAGCGCCAACAACAACAGTAGCACCAACATCTACTGCTCCAACAACAGTAGCGCCTACAACAACAGTAGCACCAACATCTACTGCCCCAACAACAACAGTTGCACCAATATCTACTGCCCCAACAACAACAGTAGCACCAACATCTATTGCCCCAACAACAACAGTAGCACCAACATCTACTGCCCCAACAACAACAGTAGCGCCGACATCTACTGCCCCAACAACAACAGTAGCGCCAACAACAGTAGCATCAACATCTACTGCTCCAACAACAGTAGCACCTACAACAACAGTAACACCAACATCTACTGCCCCAACAACAACAGTAGCACCAACATCGACTGCCCCAACAACAACAGTTGCACCAACATCTACTGCCCCAACAACAACAGTAGCACCAACATCTATTGCCCCAACAACAACAGTAGCACCAACATCTATTGCCCCAACAACAACAGTAGCGCCAACATCTACTGCCCCAACAACAACAGTACCGCCAACATCTACTGCTCCAACAACAGTAGCGCCAACAACAACAGTAGCACCATCATCTACTGCCCCCAAAACAACAGTAACACCAACATCTACTGCGCAAACAACAACAGTAGCACCAACATCTACTGCCCCAACAACAACAGTAGCACCAACATCTACTGCCCCAACAACAACAGTGGCACCAACATCTACTGCCCCAACAACAACAGTAGCACCAATATCTACTGCTCCAACAACAACAGCACAACCAATATCTAGTGCACCAACATCTACTGCTCCAACAACACTAGGACCAACAACAACAACAACAACAGTACCACCAACGTCTACTGCTCCAACAACAGTAGGGCCAACAACAACAACAAAAACAGTACCACCAACGTCTACTGCTCCAACAACAGCAGCGCCAACAACAACAGTAGCGCCAACGTCTGCTGCTCCAACAACAGCAGCGCCAACAACAACAGTAGCGCCAACATCTACAACTCCAACAACAACAGTAGCGCCAACGTCTTCTGCTCCAACAACAGCAGCGCCAACAACAACAGTAGCGCCAACGTCTACTGCTCCAACAACAGCAGCGCCAACAACAACAGTAGCGCCAACTTCTACTGCTCCAACCACAGCAGGGCCAACAACAACAATAACAGTACCACCAACATCTACTGCTCCAACAACAGTAGGGAAAACAACAACAACACTACCACCAACATCTACTGCTCCAACGACAGTAGCGCCAACAACAACAGTATCGCCAAAATCCACTGCTCCAACAACAGTAGCGCCAACATCTACTGCCCCAACAACAACAGTAGCACCAACATCTACTGCTCCAACAACAACAGTAGCACCAACATCTACAGTGGCAACAACAGCACAACCAACATCTACTGCCCCACCAACAACAGTAGCACCAACATCTACTTCTCCAACAATAACAGCACATCCAACATCTACTGCTCCAACAACAGTAGTGCCAACAACAACAAGAGTACCAACAACATCTACTGCTCCAACAACATTAGTGCCAACAACAACAGTAGCACCAACGTCTACTGCTCCAACAACAGTAGCGCTAACAACAACAGTAGCGCCAATGTCTACTGCTCCAACAACAGTAGCGCCAACAACAACAATAGCACCAACGTCTACTGCTCCAACAACAGTAGGTCCAACAACAACAACAACAGTACCGCTAACAACAGTAGGGACAACAACAACAACAACAACAACAACAGTACCACCAACATCTACTGCACCAACAAAAACTGTAGCACCAACATCTACTGCCACAACAACAGTAGCACCAACAACAGCACAACCAACATCTACAGTGACAACAACAGCACAACCAACATCTACAGTGGCAACAACAGCACAACCAACATCTACTGCCACAACAACATTAAAATCAACATCTACTGCTCCAACAACAGTAGCATCAACATCTACTGCTCCAACAACAGTAGCATCAACATCTACTGCTCCAACAACAGTAGCTCCAACAACAGCACAACCAAAATCTACTGCTCCCACAACAGTAGTGCCAACATCTACTGCCAAAACAACATTAGCACCAACAACAGCTACTGCTCCCACAACAGTAGCGCCAACAAAAGCACAACCAACATCTACTGACTCAACAACAGTAACACCAACAACAATAAAAACCACAAAAACTGCCACAACAACAGTACTAACAACATCTACTGCCACAACAACAGAAGCACCAACATCTACTGCCACAACAAGAGTAGCACCAACAGCACAACCAACATCTACGGCCACAACAACAGTTGCACCAACAACAATAAAAACAACATCTACTGCCACAACAACAGTAACACCAACAACAACAACACAACCAACATCTACTGCCACAACACAACCAACATCTACTGCCACAACAACAACAGTAGCACCAACAACAGCACAACCAACATCTAGTGCCACAACAACAGTAGCAACAACAACTGCCACAACAACGGTAGCACCAACATCTACTGCCACAACAACAGAAGCACCAAAATCTACAGCCACAACAACAGTAGCAATAACATCACAACCAACATCTACTGCCACAACAACAGCACAACCAACAACAGCACAACCAACATCTACTGCCACAACAACAGAAGCAACAATAACAGCACAACCAACAACAGTAACACCAACAACATCAAAACCAACATCTACTGCCACAACAACAGCACAACCAACCTCTACTGCCACAACAACAGTAGCAACAACAACAGCACAACCAACAACAGCACATCCATCATCTACTGCCACAACAACAGAACAACCAACATATACTTCCAAAACAACAGTAGCAATAACATCACAACCAACATCTACTGCCACAACAACAGCACAACCAACAACAGCACAACCAACATCTACTGCCACAACAACAGAAGCAACAATAACAGCACAACCAACAACAGTAACACCAACAACATCAAAACCAACATCTACTGCCACAACAACAGCACAACCAACATATACTGCCACAACAACAGTAGCAACAACAGCACAACCAACATCTACGGCCACAAAAACAGTAGCAACAATAACAGCACAACCAACAACAGTAACACCAACAACATCAAAACCAACATCTACTGCCACAACAACAGCACAACCAACATCTACTGCCACAACAACCGTAGCACCAACAACAACACAACCAACATCTACTGCCACAACAACAACACAACCAAAATCTACTGCCACAACAACAACACAACCAACATCTACTGCCACAACAATAACAGTAGCGCCAACATCTACTGCCACAACAACAACAGTAGCGCCAACATCATCTGCCACAACAACAACAGTAGCGCCAACATCTACTGCTCCAACAACAGTAGCACCAACAACAGCACAACCAACATCTAGTGCCACAACAAAAGTAACACCAACAACAGTAGCAACAACAACTGCCACAACAACGGTAGCACCCACATCTACTGCCACAACAACCGAAGCGCCAACATCTACGGCCACAACAACAGTAGCGCCAACATCTACGGCCACAACAACAGTAGCGCCAACATTTATTGCCACAACAACAGTTGCGCCAACATCTACTGTCACAACAACAGTAGCACCAACAACAGCACAACCAACCTCTACTGCCACAACAACAGTAGCGCCAACATCTACGGCCACAACAACAGTAGCGCCAACATCTACTGCCACAACAACAGTAGCAACAACAACAGCACAACCAACAACAGTAACACCAACAGCACAACCAAGATCTACTGCCACAAAAACATTAGCAACAACAACCGCACAACCAACAGCTACTGCCGCAACAACAGCACAACCAACGTCTACTGCCACAACAACAGTAGCAACAACAACAGCACAACCAACATCTACTGCCACATCAACAGTAGCAACAACAACAGCACAACCAACATCTACTGCCACAACAACAGTAGCAACAACAACAGCACAACCAACATCTACTGCTACCACAACAGTAGCACAACCGACATCTACTGCCCCAACAACAGCACAACCATCATCTACTGCCCCAAAAACAGCACAACCATCATCTACTGCCCCAACAACAGCACAACCATCATCTACTGCCACAACAACAGCACAACCATCATCTACTGCCACAACAACAGTATCACCAACAAAAACTGCCACAACAACAGTAGCACCAACATCTACTGCCACAACAACAGTAGCACCAACAGCACAACCAACATCTACTGCCACAACAAATGTAGCGCCAACAACAGCACAACCAAAATCTACTGCCACAACAAATGTAGCACCACCAACAACTACTGCCAGAACAACAGTAGCGCCAACATCTACAGCCACAACAACAGTAGCGCCAACATCTACGGCCACAACAACATTAGCGTCAACATCTACTGCCACAACAACAGTTGCGCCAACATCTACTGTCACAACAATCGTAGCAACAACAACAGCACAACCAACAACAGTAGCAACAACAACAGCACAACCAACATCTACGGCCACAACAACATTAGCGCCAACATCTACGGTCACAACAACAGTAGCACCAACAACAGCACAACCAACCTCTACTGCCACAACAACAGTAGCAACAACAACAACAAAACAAACAACAGTAGCGCCAACATCTATGGTCACAACAACAGTAGCTACAACAACAGCACAACCAACAACAGTAGCAACAACAACAGCACAACCAACATCTACTGCCACAACAACAGAACAACCAACATATACTTCCAAAACAACAGTAGCAATAACAACAGCACAACCAACAACAGTAACACCAACAACAGCACAACCAACGTCTACTGCCACAACAACAGTAACACCAACAACATCACAACCAACAACAGTAACATCAACAACCAAACCGACATCTACTGCCACATCAACAGTACAACCAACAACAGTACAACCAACATCTACTGCCACATCAACAGCACAACCAATTTATACGGCCACAACAACAGTAGCAACAACAACAGCACAACCAACATCTACTACAACAACAACAGCACAACCAACATCTACTGCCCCAACAACAGTACAACCATCATCTACTGCCACAACAACAGTAGCACCAACAGCACAACCAACATCTACAGCCACAACAACAGTAGCGCCAACAACAGCACAACCAACATCTACTGCCACAACAACAGTAGTGCCAACAACAGTACAACCAACACCTACTGCCACAACAATGGTAGTACCAACAACAGCACAACCAACATCTACTGCCACAACAACGGTAGTACAAACAACAGCACAACCAACATCTAATGCTCCCACAACAACAGTAGAGCCAACATCTACTGCTCCCACAACAACAGTAGAGCCAACATCTACTGCTCCCACAACAACAGTAGCGCCAACATCTACTGCTCCCACAACAACAGTAGAGCCAACATCTACTGCTCCCACGACAGTAGCGCCAACATCTACTGCTACAACAACAGTAGTGCCAAAAACAGCACAACCAACATCTACTGCTCCCACGACAGCAGTGCCAAAAACAGCACAAACAACATCTACTGCTCCCACGACAGCAGCGCCAACATCTACTGCTCCCACGACATTAGCGCCAACATCTACTGCTCCCGCAACTTTAGCCCCAACAACAGCACAACCAACATCTACTGCCACAACAACAGTATCACCAACAAAAACTGCCACAACAACAGTAGCACCAACATCTACTGCCACAACAACAGTAGCACTAACAGCACAACCAACATCTACTGCCACAACAAATGTAGCACCACCAACAACTACTGCCAGAACAACAGTAGCGCCAACATCTACGGCCACAACAACAGTAGCGCCAACATCTACGGCCACAACAACATTAGCGCCAACATCTACTGCCACAACAACAGTTGCGCCAACATCTACTGTCACAACAACAGTAGCACCAACAACAGTTGCGCTAACATCTACTGTCACAACAACAGTAGTATCAACAACAGCAAAACCAACCTCTACTGCCACAACAACAGTAGCGCCAACAACAACAGTAGCGCCAACATCTACTGCCACAACAACAGTTGCGCCAACATCTATGGTCACAACAACAGTAGCGCCAACATCTACTGTCACAACAACAGTAGCACCAACAACAGCACAACCAACCTCTACTGCCACAACAACAGTAGCAACAACAACAACAACAACAAAACAAACAACAGTAGCGCCAACATCTATGGTCACAACAACAGTAGCTACAACAACAGCACAACCAACAACAGTATTAACAACAACAGCACAACCAACATCTACTGCCACAACAACAGAACAACCAACATATACTTCCAAAACAACAGTAGCAACAATAACAGCACAATCAACAACAGTAACACCAACAACAGCACAACCAACGTCTACTGCCAAAACAAAAGTAACACCAGCAACATCACAACCAACAACAGTAACACCAACAACAGAACCGACATCTACTGCCACATCAACAGTACAACCAACATCTACTGCCACATCAACAGCACAACCAATTTATACGGCCACAACAACAGTAGCAACAACAACAGCACAACCAACATCTACTACAACAACAACAGCACAACCAACATCTACTGCCCCAACAACAGTACAACCATCATCTACTGCCACAACAACAGTAGCACCAACATCTACTGCCACAACAACAGTAGCACCAACAGCACAACCAACGTCTACAGCCACAACAACAGTAGCGCCAACAACAGCACAACCAACAGCTACTGCCACAACAACAGTAGTGCCAACAACAGCACAACCAACACCTACTGCCACAACAACAGTAGTACAAACAACAGCACAACCAACATCTACTGCCACAACAACGGTAGTACCAACAACAGCACAACCATCATCTACTGCCACAACAACGGTAGAGCCAACATCTACTGCTCCCACAACAACAGTAGAGCCAACATCTACTGCTCCCACAACAACAGCAGAGCCAACATCTACTGCCCCCAAAACAACAGCAGAGCCAACATCTACTGCTCCCACGACAGTAGTGCCAACATCTACTGCTACAACAACAGTAGTGCCAAAAACAGCACAACCAACATCTACTGCTCCCACGACAGCAGCGCCAACATCTACTTCTCCCACAACAATAGCGCCAACATCTACTGCTCACACGACAATAGCGTCAACATCTACTGCTCCCGCAACTTTAGCCCCAACAACAGCACAACCAACGACTTTAGCCCCAACAACAGCACAACCAACATCTACTGCCACAACAACACAACCAACCTCTTCTGCCACAACAACAGTAGCGCCAACAACAGTATTACCAACAACAGTACAACCAACATCTACTGCTCCAACAACAGTAGTACCAACAACAGCACAACCAACATCTATTGCTCCAACAACAGTATTACCAACAACATCACAACCAACATCTACTGCTCCAACAACAGTAGTACCAACAACAGCACAACCAACATCTACTGCTCCCACGACAGTAGCGCCAACATCTACTGCTCCAATGACGGTAGCGCCAACAACAGCACAACCAATGACGGTAGAGCCAACAACAGCACAACCAACGACGGTAGCCCCAACAACAGCACAACCAACGACGGCAGTGCCAACAACAGCACAACCAACGACAGTAGCGCCAACATCTACTGATCCAACGACTTTAGCCCCAACAACAGCACAACCAACGACGGTAGCCCCAACAACAGCACAACCAACGACGGCAGCCCCAACAACAGCACAACCAACGTCGGCAGCGCCAACAACAGCACAACCAACGACGGCAGCGCCAACGACGGTAGCCCCAACGACGGTAGCATCAACAACAGCACAACCAACAATGGTAGCGCCAACAACAGCACAACCAACGATGGCAGCGCCAACAACAGCACAACCAACAACGGTAGCCCCAATGACGGTAGCGTCAACAACAGCACAACCAACGATGGTAGTGCCAACAACAACACAACCAACGACTTTAGCCCCAACAACATTACAACCAACGACTTTAGCCCCAACAACAGCACAACCAACGACGGCAGCGCCAACAACAGCACAACCAACGACGGAAGCGCCAACAACAGCACAACCAACGACGGTAGCCCCAACAACAGCACAACGAACGACGGTAGCGCCAACGACGGTAGCGCCAACAACAGCACAACCAACGACGGCAGCCCCAACAACAGCAAAACCAACGACGGTAGCCCCAACAACAGCACAACGAACGACGGTAGCGCCAACAACAGCACAACCAACGACGGTAGCCCCAACAACAGCACAACCAACGACGGCAGCCCCAACAACAGCACAACCAACGTCGGCAGCGCCAACAACAGCACAACCAACGACGGCAGCGCCAACGACGGTAGCCCCAACGACGGTAGCATCAACAACAGCACAACCAACAATGGTAGCGCCAACAACAGCACAACCAACGATGGCAGCGCCAACAACAGCACAACCAACAACGGTAGCCCCAATGACGGTAGCGTCAACAACAGCACAACCAACGATGGTAGCGCCAACAACAACACAACCAACAACTTTAGCCCCAACAACATTACAACCAACGACTTTAGCCCCAACAACAGCACAACCAACGACGGCAGCGCCAACAACAGCACAACCAACGACGGAAGCGCCAACAACAGCACAACCAACGACGGTAGCCCCAACAACAGCACAACGAACGACGGTAGCGCCAACGACGGTAGCGCCAACAACAGCACAACCAACGACGGCAGCCCCAACAACAGCAAAACCAACGACGGTAGCCCCAACAACAGCACAACGAACGACGGTAGCGCCAACAACAGCACAACCAACGACGGTAGCGCCAACAACAGCACAACCAACGACTTTAGCCCCAACAACAACAACATTACAACCAACGACGGTAGCGCCAACAACATTACAACCAACGTCTTTAGTCCCAACAACAGCACAAGCAACGACGGCAGCACCAACAACAGCACAAGCAACGACGGCAGCGCCAACAGCAGCACAACCAACGACAGTAGCGCCAACAACAGCACAACCAACGACTTTAGCCCCAACAACAACATTACAACCAACGACGGTAGCGCCAACAACATTACAACCAACGACGGTAGCGCCAACAACAGCACAACCAACGACGGTAGCGCCAACAACAGCACAACCAACGACTTTAGCCCCAACAACAACATTACAACCAACGACGGTAGCGCCAACAACATTACAACCAACGTCTTTAGCCCCAGCAACAGCACAAGCAACGACGGCAGCACCAACAACAGCACAACGAACGACGGTAGCGCCAACAACAGCACAACCAACGACGGTAGCGCCAACAACAGCACAACCAACGACTTTAGCCCCAACAACAACAGCACAACCAACGACGGTAGCGCCAACAACATTACAACCAACGACGGTAGCGCCAACAACAGCACAAGCAACGACGGCAGCACCAACAACAGCACAAGCAACGACGGCAGCGCCAACAGCAGCACAACCAACGACAGTAGTGCCAACAACAGCACAACCAACGACGGCAGCGCCAACAACAGCACAACCAACGACGGTATTCCCAACAACAGCACAACCAATAACGGTAGCGCCAACAACAGCACAACCAATGACGGTAGCGCCAACAACATCTATAGTGCAAACAAAAACAGTGGCACCATCATCTGTGCTAACAATAGCTACAAAAAAAACTATTTTAACCACTACTTCAAACCCCAAAACAACTCAGCCATCCATCAAAATCACCACTGTATCCAAAGAACCTCCTGGCTTCTTGTTTTTGTACATCCAAGTCAGACGTAATTTCATTCAAGCACTCAATGATCCAACAACAACTGAGTATAAAAGTCTTGAAAGAAACATCACAATAGAGGTATTTGTCAAATACATATATATTGTATTTTCCTTTTTGTAAGGCATGAAATCAAATTAAACTGTAATTCTTGTCAATTCACATAGATTTGTATATTTCTATCTTCAACAGCTGAATCATGGATATTTTATTTCATATCCATCAACTTTCCTGAGGTGTATTATTATTAAATTCAAGTAAGTTTGCAATATAAAGTGTGCAATACCAAGTTTATTATTTGTGTTCTTTTACTGTTCATTTTAATTTATTTTAAACTTTTTATGACTTTTTCTCCAGGCCTGGTCCATCACGCATAAATCGTAGAGAGCTGAGAAATGTCACCATTTTATCTAATACAGTAGATGTTGAAACACAGCTGATCTTTAAAAATCAGTCAGTTGTACCAAATATAACCAATGCTGTAGAATCGCTAAGATCGGCTCTAAATGCCTCTCAAGTTTTCCTTGATATCATCCCCTCAAGCATCACGGCAGGTGAGTTTCCCCCACTGAGGATAGAAAAGCTAAACGTTTTTCCTTTTGTGAATACATTTATTAGTGTTTTTAATCATAAATTGTAATGGAATGGTATCTATTTGGCGACTTAAGCACTTTGGAATTTTAACCATAAGTGCTGATTGGGATGGCCTTGCACACATATAATTATTATTATTTTTTTTCTAAAACAAATTTATTACTGTGCAATCAATCAGTAATGATAATTACTGTAGCTGTTAATTCTAAACACACATGTTTCTGATCTCAACGGGACAGCCCATGTTTTTTTAATATAATCTAATATGTACACTACCAGTCAAAAGTTCACACATCTACTTCCTAATTATCAATATTTTCCACATTTTAGAATAACACATGTCTTGACCTATTTAATAACATGATTTGAAAATCTGGGAATTATGTTGTGACTGCAAAAATGTGAAAAATAAAAACTCTTATATTTGAGCTTGTGTCTAGATTTCAGCTCTGCACACTTTGTTCATTCTCTCAAGCAACATTATGTGGTGCATCAACCTGAAATGCTTTTAAACTGTATTGAAGGATTTTACATTTATGCTGCACACTTGCTTGTGGCTTCTTCACCATTCAGTTCAAGCCTATTTTAAAAGAAACAAAAAAAATAAATGCATGAACATTTTATATTTGTCTACAAACTTAATTGATCAAAGACCAAAAGTTTAAATTCAGTCAAACGCATACAATGCTACACGAAAGCACTAATATTACTCTGACCCCCTCATCCTAGTATCAGAGCTACGATGCAGTTTTGTTTCCTCGTGAATTAATTTCTAACCCCATCTAAAGGTTGTTTTCATGACAATTAACCATCTTGTTTACTGTCAGCTGTGCACAAGAATCAATCAACTTTTGAGTGTGTGAAACTTTTTTTCCCCAATATTGTGATTCCTGTGTTAGTAAATGTATACCAAAGAAAAAGCAGAACCAACATCAACTGTGCTAAACATAACAATAGCACCATTAATATATACAACACCAGAAACTACTCCAGCTATAAGAACAGCAGCACCAAAATCTACATTATTGACGACAACTTTAACAATAACATCTCTTGTTTCAGCAACATCTAATGCTACTGTGCTAACAACAACAACAACAGCAGCACCAAGACCTATTGTGTTAACAATGGCATCAACAGCGGCACAAACCTCTTCCTTGCATGCAAACCTTACAGCTGCACAGACTTCTAAGTTCAATGCAACAACAGCCAAGTTCAATTCCTCCACTCTGTTAACTGCTAAAACAACAGCACTGAAAAATGATTTTGTCCCTGTGACAAATTCCTCTACAAGAATACCCGCTACAACAAAAGCTATTTTAAATAATACTTCAACCACTACAACAACCCAGCCAGCCATCAAAACCACCACTGCATCCAGAGATCCTCCTGGGTTTTCAGAAGGCTTCTTGTTTTTGTACATCCAAGTCAGACGTAATTTCATTCAAGCACTCAATGATCCAACAACAACTGAGTATACAAGTCTTGAAAGAAACATCACAATAGAGGTATTTGTCAAATAAATATATAATGTATTTTCCTTTTTGTAAGGCATGAAATCAAATTAAACTGTAATTCTTGTCAATTCACATAGATTTGTATATTTCTATCTTCAACAGCTGAATCGTGGATATTTGATTTTATATCCATTCACTTTCCTGAGGTGTATTATTATTAAATTCAAGTAAGTTTGAAATATAAAGTGTGCAATACCAAGTTTATTATTTGTGTTCTTTTATAGTTACTTTTATTTTAAACTTGTATTACTTTTGTCTCCAGGCCTGGTCCATCACGCATAAATCGTAGAGAGCTGAGAAATGTCACCATTTTATCTAATACAGTAGATGTTGAAACACAGCTGATCTTTAAAAATCAGTCAGTTGTACCAAATATAACCAATGCTGTGGAATCGCTAAGATCGGCCCTAAATGCCTCTCAAGTTTTCCTTGATATCATCCCCTCAAGCATCACGGGAGGTGAGTTTCACCCACTGAGTATAGAAAAGCTAAAAGTTTTTCCTTTTGTGAATACATTTATTAGTGTTTTTAATCATAAATTGTAATGGAATGGTATCTATTTGGCGACTTAAGCACTTTGAAATTTTAGCCATAAGTGCTGATTGGGATGGCCATGCACGCATAGCAATGTGTTGTTGTTTTTTTTCCTAAAACAAATGTATCACTCTACTTTTGATCAGTCAGTAATGATAAATACTGTAACTGTTAATTCTAGACACACATGTTTCTGATCTCAACGGGACAGCCCGTGTGTGTGTGTATGTGTGTGTGTGTGTTTTATTTTATTTTTTATATTTTTTTATATAATCTAATATGTACACTACCAGTCAAAAGTTCACACATCTACTTTCTAATTATCAATATTTTGTGACCGCAAAAAATGTGAAACAAGTCAACTCTTATATTTGAGCTTGTGTCTAGATTTCAGCTCTGCACACTGTTCATTCTCTCAAGCAACATTATGTGGTGCATCATCCTGAAATGCTTTTAAACTGTATTGAAGGATTTTACATTTATGCTGCACACTTGCTTGTGGCTTCTTCACCATTCAGATCAAGCCTATTTTAAAAGAAACAAAAAATAAATGCATGAACATTTTATATTTGTCTACAAACTTAATTGATCAAAGACCAAAAGTTTAAATTCAGTCAAACGCATACAATGCTACACGAAAGCTTAACTAATGTTACTCTGACCCCCTCACCCTAGTATCAGAGCTACGGTGCAGTTTTGTTTCCTCGTGAATTTCTAACCCCATCTAAAGGTTGTTTTCATGACAATTAACCATCTTGTTTACTGTCAGCTGTGCACAAGAATCAATCAACTTTTGAGTGTGTGAAACTCTTTTTCCCCAATATTGTGATTCCTGTGTTAGTGAATTTATACCAAAAAAGTAGAAAAATATCTGCATATACACCTTGTAAAATTACATAGTGGTATTTACAGTACAGTGCCTTAAGTCTAACCACACTGAAAATATCATTTAAACTGGAAATAGGATTTTCCACTGTTTAGGATTTGTTTTTTGTTTTTTAAACCAAATTACGTTCTGACATGTTATGAAATATTATGAAGATATATTTCAGATTCTACACTATTTCTAAGCCACTCATCAAATTCAAGTCAATAAGAGACAAGAGATAATTTTTTACTAGAACTCCGATTACTTTGTTTCCATTGAAGCACACAAAATTAATCAGGGTTTGTTCATGCAGTCACTAAAGCAAAAGAGAACCAAAAACTGAGACACTCAAATTCATGTTAATTTTTTCAACTAAAATTTTCATTCATGGTTATGCCGATAATATAATTAGCAAAATATATAAAAAAATATAAGTAGAATAATACATTTTAATATTTTGACTTCCAGACTTCAATGCAAATATCATTTTAAATGTGGCTCCACTTCTTCCTTCATGGTGTAAAGATGCCTCTGGATACCATGAACCCATAGTTTTTTTTCTCATGATTAAAGTCACATGGGTTCTGGTTATAGTAGGATGTTGGGAGCTGTATGATCAATTATTTAGGGTACACACTGGAAGAAACCTTATTGGCTACCCGAGATTTTTGCCATTCTGTGTATGAATTCACAAGAACAATGTAACATGATCTGAAGACTTGGTCATAGAAGCCACAAACGCCAGCACATTATGAAAGTGTTATCCATGCAACAAACTATGATTACTAATAAGTTAATGGGTGTATATCCTAATTATTTTACTTTTCACAGTGGCGAGAAATGATACTGCAACAACATCTGCACCAAATACAACTATCATGACAACAAACATCCCTACTGCACGCACAACATCCAGCACATCTTGTCTGAAGACCAGCATGACACAAATTATCTGCTTCATGTTTCCTGTTCTTCTCATTTACTTATAAACAGCTGAAGAAATCATGACACTGAGCAGAATTCAGTTTAATTACACACAGCACCTTAAGGAATGATAAAAATTCTAGAAATAATTTTATTAATTTATTAAAGAAATGCTTTTCTCACATTGATCAATAATTTTTTGGTTTAAAGTGTTTTAATTTGAATTATTTTAAGTGTGAAGTGCCAAAAGCCATTGTACATTACTATACTGATTATTTACTGTATAATAAATTATTTACTGTATAATATATTAAAATTAATATATAAAAACTTTGTGTGTGTGTGGTGGTTAAATCTATATGATTGGAGACTAATAATGTATAACATTACCTAAAATAAAAAATAGGATGTTCAAGAAATGTGCAGCAATTTATTAACAATTTTTTATTTAAAAAAAGAATTTAAAAATTCTGACATTATTCCTTCAAATATATCTAATGCACCCAAAATGATGATTCTGTCATAATTTGCTCATTGTCCTTATGTCATTCCAAACCTGTATGACTTTTCTTTTGCGGAACACATTTTTTTTTTATTAAAAATCCCTTTTCAATCTTTTTGTCTTTTCAATGCTGTGGATAGTGACTCGCTTTAAAAGGGACCCAAAAGTATAATTACTTATAATTAAAAATGCCCTAAATTCCAGGTTGTTTCTCACCAAAACCTTTAAAATGTCTCCTGAAGACTTGGAATGACAAGAATTTCTTCTAACTTCTAAGATACTTTTAGGTGCTTTTAAAGCTTTACAGTGAGACATTTATAGTAGCATTGTATTGAGCATAGAGTCCTCACAAATCATTAAAACATTGCCTTTGGTGAAAATTCATACAAGTTTGGAATGACATGATTCCAAATGATGAGTACTTTTTTCATTTTTTGGTGAACTAACCCTTTACAAAACCCAAGGCAGGATTTCCTCAGTTAAGTGTATCTTTTATCATCTTATCAGTCCAATCCGAGCACGGAAGTCTCTCCAACACATAGGATATGTGTGTTTGACTAGAGGTTGAGGTGACATTGAATCATTTAATTGCATTAATTAATCTTTATCTGAGCTTCAGCTAGTCTGTTTTTTCTGCTGTATTTTGCCAGGAAGGAGAGTCTAGAGCGTTCCCAAGTATCCACATCTATGTGAAAGCTCTTCAGGGAAACATTCAGGGAGTCTCTGAAGCATTCCTTTGGATGGTCATCAAATTGCTTGCCCTCAAACAGCTCATTGTATAGAAACTGCTTTGTAATGCCTTCCTCTGACATGCAGACAACATGTCCAGCCCATCGGACTTAGTTACTTGGAATGCTTCAGAATAATCTCCATCCAAGATGTGTGCCATCATGTAATTGATGAACCATTTGAATGAATTTTTCTTAGCATCCAAATTTGGCCATGATCTTCCAGAGGCCCTCTCTTCTGATGGTATCAAAAGCTTTTGTCAGATCGATGGCTGTTGTTATCAGATATTGTGCTTCTCTTGACATGTCTCCTGGAGTTGCCTTGCCACAAAGTTCATGTTGATTTATCCTCAGATTGAAAGTCACACTGACTCTCCATGAACCGCTCTTTCTGGAGATGTTGCATCAGATTATTTAGCAGTACACAATCCAGTATATTCCCAGGTAATGACAAGCGGGAGATCCCTCTGTGGTTGTCCACAGACTGGCTGCTGCCTTAATGCTTGTACAGGTGGACTATTGTCGCATGTTTGAGGTCTAATGGAATCTATATTTCTTCGAACAGGTCTCTTAGTTTTCTCAGAATGACTAGGCCTCCAGCTTTATAGACCTCAGCAGCAATTTCATTATCCAGGTGTTTAAACACAGAGCTTGACTTGCCGCCCAGCTTAGAAGAGGTCAGGAAAGCAATCAGTCAGCTGTCC
This sequence comes from Xyrauchen texanus, assembly GCF_025860055.1. Taxonomy (NCBI): domain Eukaryota; kingdom Metazoa; phylum Chordata; class Actinopteri; order Cypriniformes; family Catostomidae; genus Xyrauchen; species Xyrauchen texanus. The sequence continues at coordinate 2,093 of NC_068280.1, read as the reverse complement.
TGTGTTAATTTCTGATTTGGAAAGGCGTACTATGGCATCGTCATTGATGGCATAGGGGCGGTTGAGGACATCATTGAAGTGTTCTGAACAATGTTCAAAGATTTGTGCTTTGTCAATGACAGTAGAAAATGGGTTCTCTTGGATAATAGAATAAACGAGATACTCCTTTCACAGAGGCTTTATATAGTTCTGACTATATTAAGCATATTTATACGGTAATAAAAGGGGTTCCCCTGGGGTGGGGCACACAAAAGTGTAATATGTTTCTCGTGGAAAGACCCCGATAGCGTGTGCAAAGTTTGGGAACGATCGCTCGTTCGTAGCCAACCATGTATACTAATTTTATCTAGAAGTTTCTAATTTAAAATCTAATTTTATCTTTCTTTTTTTTTTATCGATATCTACCCGTAAAGACCAAAGAGGGTAATAAAGATGATACATGGATCTTATCTTTGGACACACATTAAGGCAAACCAAACTTTTACTATAAACACGCTGTGAAAGGACGCTGAACGTGCTGAACTGGCGAGTGAAATCTGAAATATTACCAGGCAGTGGCTAAGGGCAGACATTTAAGTTGCATATACGAGTTCTATACTGTAAAGGGCCGCAAACCGAGTAAATGATCGGATTTGTGATTTTTAGAACCACAACCAATATAATTAAATAAATATAGCTAAACGCGTGACAGAGGACCAGCACGTCCGCAAAAGAATGAGTGTGTTTACATGCACATTTTAACCAGTTATGCTCAAAAAGCACCAACGTGTGTGGTCACAATAAATGGCGTTCCTTTATCGAGGTCATACAACAAGGTAATAAAACACCGGGAAGATTTTGTCCATTACACCAATTGCTATAAAACGTTAAATGCTACCGACCGCAGTAAAACAATTGTTTGCGGTTCAATATGCAGACTTTGTTAGCCTGTAAATCAACTTACCTCTGTCTGTGGATTTTCAGATGCCTCACAAAATTGGACGTTGTCGACGAGGTGTCTGTAATTTTGGAACCACAGGTTCTACATGTCGCAATCCTTTTGTTGCCTTTAACGCTGTATTCAATATATCCCAATTATATCACCTTTGGTATAATTTTTGCTGTGTCCTAGTCCTTAAATGCGTGCCGCGGTCTTCAAACTTGGTCCAGCTTTCGTGGAAGCTGATTGGTTGAATATGGAGCGTTGAAATGCAGATTTGAAAATCAAATGAATCGCCTATTTGGGAAATTAATCGCTGATTTACTGCACATTTTTTAATTATACAACTCTTATCTTTGGTTTTAAAAAGTATAAGTATTTCCAAGTCAGACGGCTGAAGTCCAAGTCAAGTTGCAGGTCATTGCTGTCAAAGTCTAAGTCGAAGTCGCAAGTCTTTTTAATTCTATCGAAGTCGAGTCGCAAGTCATCAAATTAGTGACTCGAGTCCGAGTCAAGTCCAAGTCAAGTCCAAGTCACGCGACTCGAGTCCACACCTCTGCCAACTTGATGAAGCCGGATAACCGCTGCATTTTAGAAATGAGTTCACAAGTGAAGGGATGATGAATTTTATTGTGACAAGAGGAGCTTTAAAAACAATATAATAACAATAAATAGCGTATACGTGAAATGGCTGAGGCTCCAGTGAGTTAAAATTGTAACTTTGTGGTTTTGCGACGGGTTTTCACACTTCAAAGCCTTTTTAAGACCAACTGAAGAAAACTCAAGGAATCGATTGAAGGGAACAATCCACCAGCGGGCTCTCGAATTGTAAACGCCTAGGGAGCGCACAAAGATTTACATTTGTAACGACCCTTCAAAGTTTAAAAATGCAACTTAAAGGCTTGAATCCCTCTGCTCCCAACCACCAGCACGTGGTAATAGCTTGGCCCCGCCGCTGGGCGGCAGTCCATACAATGTCAGTCTATGGAAAAATGTTTGTCTGTGGGTGGCTGCTGTTCTGAAGGTGCTGGCGGTGTGGGCCTGGGGGTTGCCGAGAAGACCAGCATTGGCCCCGTGACTCTGGGAGGTACGCTCGCGGAGATACGGGGCTTCGCTATGGCCCGCATTATATATGGTGCGTGCTGTAGCGGAATTTGACAGCGTGGTTGGTTTC
>NC_068279.1:57171779-57219779 GCF_025860055.1 Xyrauchen texanus | reverse complement strand
GAATGAGTATACAGCTGTTTTAAAACAAGTAGAATAATCACTTCATGAGCATACACCAAATACACTGCCCCCAAGAGAAGCACAATTAATCCAAAATAATTGAGTCAACCTCTCATTCGTCATCCAGAGGGGTGCAATTTAAGTCAAAGGATGTGGAAGGCAAGGAGTCAGTCAGTCAGTAAATATTTACCCCAACTTGATAGCACTTTCTACTTTGGTTAAAATGAAAGATACTAAAGTTGGAGTAGATATCAGCGTGTTCTCATTCAAAAGAGCATGGAAAGATATACACCTTCTTTGAAGAATGGAAGGTTGAGCATTGCAAGTTGTTCAACACACATTTAAAAATACCCCAAAGAGAAGCACTTAGGAAAATATCACCATACAATGCTTCAATTTGAAGTATTCTTACTGTGTCGTACCCTGTGATAAAAGACGATTTGATTGTAGTTCTCATTTTACATTCCAGTAGATACCATTCTCCTGCTGCAAAGGTCACTTGAAACTACTCCAACAAATAGCACTTACCACATAGAAGATACAAGTCAGTGCTATTGTGAGGGTACTGGTAGTGAAAGTTGTGGCATCTGAAAATCTTCTCAATCTTTATCTCCAAAATGCAGTATCACTTGCAAAAACAGCCTGGAAGAAGATGTTCCTTGCTGTTCCACAGAGCTTCTGTTGAATAAACACAATCCCTCACCTTTTAAATGTGCATGTGTCCCCTTGGATCTGCTGGGGCCATTCAGATTCACATTTACCTAAAAGCCCATCAAGTTTTGATTGCTCTGTTAATACCTTATAAACGTCAGAGCCATTTTGTACCTGAGTGGAACATTCACACATTTAAAGAACAACAGGCAATCAAAACTTTTCTTCCCCTGTTTTAAATCATGAATAAGTGATGGTATTTTATCTAAAACGTTTTACCAAACTATGACATGTAGGCAAAATATCTAGTCGTTGCAGCACCCACTAGTGTCTGGAATGAGTATACAGCTGTTTTAAAACAAGTAGAATAATCACTTCATGAGCATACACCAAATACACTGCCCCCAAGAGAAGCACAATTAATCCAAAATAATTGAGTCAACCTCTCATTCGTCATCCAGAGGGGTGCAATTTAAGTCAAAGGATGTGGAAGGCAAGGAGTCAGTCAGTAAATATTTATCCCAACTTGATAGCACTTTCTACTTTGGTTAAAATGAAAGATACTAAAGTTGGAGTAGATATCAGCGTGTTCTCATTCAAAAGAGCATGGAAAGATATACACCTTCATTGAAGAATGGAAGGTTGAGCATTGCAAGTTGTTCAACACACATTTAAAAATACCTCAAAGAGAAGCACTTAGGAAAATATCACCATACAATGCTTCAATTTTAAGTATTCTTACTGTGTCGTACCCTGTGATTAAAGACGATTTGATTGTAGTTCTCATTTTACATTCCAGTAGATCCCGTTCTCCTGCTGCAATGGTCACTTGAAACTACTCCAACAAATAGCACTTACCACATAAAAGATACAAGTCAGTGCTATTGTGAGGGTACTGGTAGTGAAAGTTGTGGCATCTGAAAATCTTCTCAATCTTTATCTCCAAAGTGTTCTCATTCAAAAGAGCATGGAAAGATATACACCTTCATTGAAGAATGGAAGGTTGAGCATTGCAAGTTGTTCAACACACATTTAAAAAGACCTCAAAAGAAGCACTTAGGAAAATATCATCATACAATGCTTCAATTTGAAGTATTCTTACTGTGTCGTACCCTGTGATTAAAGATGATTTGATTGTAGTTCTCATTTTACATTCCAGTAGATCCCGTTCTCCTGCTGCAATGGTCACTTGAAAATACCCCAACAAATAGCACTTACCACATAAAAGATACAAGTCAGTGCTATTATGAGGGTACTGGTAGTGAAAGTTGTGGCATCTGAAAATCTACTCAATCTTTATCTCCAGAATGCAGTATCACGTGCAAAAACAGCCTGGAAGAAGATTTTCCTTGCTGTTCCACAGAGCTTCTGTTGAATAAACACAATCCCTCACCATTTAAATGTGCATGTGTCCCCTTGGTTCTGCTGGGGCCATTCAGATTCACATTTACCTAAAAGCCCATCCAGTTTGATTGCTCTGTTAATACCTTATAAATATCAGAGCCATTTTGTACCTGAGTGGAACATTCACACATTTAAAGAACAACAGGCAATCAAAACTTTTCTTCCGCTGTTTTAAATCATGAATAAGTGATGGTATTTTATCTAAAATGTTTTACCAAACTATGACATGTAGGCAAAATGTCTAGTCGTTGCAGCACCCACTAGTGTCTGGAATGAGTATACAGCTGTTTTAAAACAAGTAGAATAATCACTTCATGAGCATACACCAAATACACTGCCCCCAAGAGAAGCACAATTAATCCAAAATAATTGAGTCAACCTCTCATTCGTCATCCAGAGGGGTGCAATTTAAGTCAAAGGATGTGGAAGGCAAGGAGTCAGTCAGTCAGTAAATATTTACCCCAACTTGATAGCACTTTCTACTTTGGTTAAAATGAAAGATTCTAAAGTTGGAGTAGATATCAGCGTGTTCTCATTCAAAAGAGCATGGAAAGATATACACCTTCATTGAAGAATGGAAGGTTGAGCATTGCAAGTTGTTCAACACACATTTAAAAATACCTCAAAAAGAAGCACTTAGGAAAATATCACCATACAATGCTTCAATTTGAAGTATTCTTACTGTGTCGTACCCTGTGATTAAAGACGATTTGATTGTAGTTCTCATTTTACATTCCAGTAGATCCCGTTCTCCTGCTGCAATGGTCACTTGAAACTACCCCAACAAATAGCACTTACCACATAAAAGATACAAGTCAGTGCTATTGTGAGGGTACTGGTAGTGAAAGTTGTGGCATCTGAAAATCTTCTCAATCTTTATCTCCAAAGTGTTCTCATTCAAAAGAGCATGGAAAGATATACACCTTCATTGAAGAATGGAAGGTTGAGCATTGCAAGTTGTTCAACACACATTTAAAAAGACCTCAAAAAGAAGCACTTAGGAAAATATCACCATACAATGCTTCAATTTGAAGTATTCTTACTGTGTCGTACCCTGTGATTAAAGACGATTTGATTGTAGTTCTCATTTTACATTCCAGTAGATCCCGTTCTCCTGCTGCAATGGTCACTTGAAACTACCCCAACAAATAGCACTTACCACATAAAAGATACAAGTCAGTGCTATTGTGAGGGTACTGGTAGTGAAAGTTGTGGCATCTGAAAATCTACTCAATCTTTATCTCCAAAGTGTTCTCATTCAAAAGAGCATGGAAAGATATACACCTTCATTGAAGAATGGAAGGTTGAGAATTGCAAGTTGTTCAACACACATTTAAAAAGACCTCAAAAAGAAGCACTTAGGAAAATATCATCATACAATGCTTCAATTTGAAGTATTCTTACTGTGTCGTACCCTGTGATTAAAGACGATTTGATTGTAGTTCTCATTTTACATTCCAGTAGATCCCGTTCTCCTGCTGCAATGGTCACTTGAAAATACCCCAACAAATAGCACTTACCACATAAAAGATACAAGTCAGTGCTATTGTGAGGGTACTGGTAGTGAAAGTTGTGGCATCTGAAAATCTACTCAATCTTTATCTCCAAAGTGTTCTCATTCAAAAGAGCATGGAAAGATATACACCTTCATTGAAGAATGGAAGGTTGAGCATTGCAAGTTGTTCAACACACATTTAAAAATACCTCAAAATGAAGCACTTAGGAAAATATCACCATACAATTCTTCAATTTGAAGTATTCTTACTGTGTCGTACCCTGTGATTAAAGACGATTTGATTGTAGTTCTCATTTTACATTCCAGTAGATCCAGTTCTCCTGCTGCAATGGTCACTTGAAACTACCCCAACAAATAGCACTTACCACATAAAAGATACAAGTCAGTGCTATTGTGAGGGTACTGGTAGTGAAAGTTGTGGCATCTGAAAATCTTCTCAATCTTTATCTCCAAAGTGTTCTCATTCAAAAGAGCATGGAAAGATATACACCTTCATTGAAGAATGGAAGGTTGAGCATTGCAAGTTGTTCAACACACATTTAAAAAGACCTCAAAAGAAGCACTTAGGAAAATATCATCATACAATGCTTCAATTTGAAGTATTCTTACTGTGTCGTACCCTGTGATTAAAGACGATTTGATTGTAGTTCTCATTTTACATTCCAGTAGATCCCGTTCTCCTGCTGCAATGGTCACTTGAAAATACCCCAACAAATAGCACTTACCACATAAAAGATACAAGTCAGTGCTATTGTGAGGGTACTGGTAGTGAAAGTTGTGGCATCTGAAAATCTACTCAATCTTTATCTCCAGAATGCAGTATCACTTGCAAAAACAGCCTGGAAGATGTTCCTTGCTGTTCCACAGAGCTTCTGTTGAAAAAACACAATCCCTCACCATTTAAATGTGCATGTGTCCCCTTGGTTCTGCTGGGGCCATTCAGATTCACATTTACCTAAAAGCCCATCCAGTTTGATTGCTCTGTTAATACCTTATAAATATCAGAGCCATTTTGTACCTGAGTGGAACATTCACACATTTAAAGAACAACATGCAATCAAAACTTTTCTTCCCTGTTTTAAATCATGAATAAGTGATGGTATTTTATCTAAAATGTTTTACCAAACTATGACATGTAGGCAAAATGTCTAGTCGTTGCAGCACCCACTAGTGTCTGGAATGAGTATACAGCTGTTTTAAAACAAGTAGAATAATCACTTCATGAGCATACACCAAATACACTGCCCCCAAGAGAAGCACAATTAATCCAAAATAATTGAGTCAACCTCTCATTCGTCATCCAGAGGGGTGCAATTTAAGTCAAAGGATGTGGAAGGCAAGGAGTCAGTCAGTCAGTAAATATTTACCCCAACTTGATAGCACTTTCTACTTTGGTTAAAATGAAAGATACTAAAGTTGGAGTAGATATCAGCGTGTTCTCATTCAAAAGAGCATGGAAAGATATACACCTTCATTGAAGAATGGAAGGTTGAGCATTGCAAGTTGTTCAACACACATTTAAAAATACCTCAAAATGAAGCACTTAGGAAAATATCACCATACAATTCTTCAATTTGAAGTATTCTTACTGTGTCGTACCCTGTGATTAAAGACGATTTGATTGTAGTTCTCATTTTACATTCCAGTAGATCCAGTTCTCCTGCTGCAATGGTCACTTGAAACTACCCCAACAAATAGCACTTACCACATAAAAGATACAAGTCAGTGCTATTGTGAGGGTACTGGTAGTGAAAGTTGTGGCATCTGAAAATCTACTCAATCTTTATCTCCAGAATGCAGTATCACGTGCAAAAACAGCCTGGAAGAAGATTTTCCTTGCTGTTCCACAGAGCTTCTGTTGAATAAACACAATCCCTCACCTTTTAAATGTGCATGTGTCCCCTTGGTTCTGCTAGGGCCATTCAGATTCACATTTACCTAAAAGCCCATCCAGTTTGATTGCTCTGTTAATACCTTATAAACGTCAGAGCCATTTTGTACCTGAGTGGAACATTCACACATTTAAAGAACAACATGCAATCAAAACTTTTCTTCCCCTGTTTTAAATCATGAATAAGTGATGGTATTTGATCTAAAATGTTTTACCAAACTATGACATGTAGGCAAAATATCTAGTCGTTGCAGCACCCACTAGTGTCTGGAATGAGTATACAGCTGTTTTAAAACAAGTAGAATAATCACTTCATGAGCATACACCAAATACACTGCCCCCAAGAGAAGCACAATTAATCCAAAATAATTGAGTCAACCTCTCATTCGTCATCCAGAGGGGTGCAATTTAAGTCAAAGGATGTGGAAGGCAAGGAGTCAGTCAGTCAGTAAATATTTACCCCAACTTGATAGCACTTTCTACTTTGGTTAAAATGAAAGATACTAAAGTTGGAGTAGATATCAGCGTGTTCTCATTCAAAAGAGCATGGAAAGATATACACCTTCATTGAAGAATGGAAGGTTGAGAATTGCAAGTTGTTCAACACACATTTAAAAATACCCCAAAGAGAAGCACTTAGGAAAATATCACCATACAATGCTTCAATTTGAAGTATTCTTACTGTGTCGTACCCTGTGATTAAAGACGATTTGATTGTAGTTCTCATTTTACATTCCAGTAGATACCGTTCTCCTGCTGCAATGGTCACTTGAAACTACTCCAACAAATAGCACTTACCACATAAAAGATACAAGTCAGTGCTATTGTGAGGGTACTGGTAGTGAAAGTTGTGGCATCTGAAAATCTACTCAATCTTTATCTCCAGAATGCAGTATCACTTGCAAAAACAGCCTGGAAGAAGATGTTCCTTGCTGTTCCACAGAGCTTCTGTTGAATAAACACAATCCCTCACCTTTTAAATGTGCATGTGTCCCCTTGGTTCTACTGGGGCCATTCAGATTCACATTTACCTAAAAGCCCATCCAGTTTTGATGGCTCTGTTAATACCTTATAAACGTCAGAGCCATTTTGTACCTGAGTGGAACATTCACACATTTAAAGAACAACAGGCAATCAAAAATGTTCTTCCCCTGTTTTAAATCATGAATAAGTGATGGTATTTTGATCTAAAATGTTTTACCAAACTATGACATGTAGGCAAAATGTCTAGTCGTTGCAGCACCCACTAGTGTCTGGAATGAGTATACAGCTGTTTTAAAACAAGTAGAATAATCACTTCATGAGCATACACCAAATACACTGCCCCCAAGAGAAGCACAATTAATCCAAAATAATTGAGTCAACCTCTCATTCGTCATCCAGAGGGGTGCAATTTAAGTCAAAGGATGTGGAAGGCAAGGAGTCAGTCAGTAAATATTTACCCCAACTTGATAGCACTTTCTACTTTGGTTAAAATGAAAGATACTAAAGTTGGAGTAGATATCAGCGTGTTCTCATTCAAAAGAGCATGGAAAGATATACACCTTCATTGAAGAATGGAAGGTTGAGCATTGCAAGTTGTTCAACACACATTTAAAAATACCTCAAAAAGAAGCACTTAGGAAAATATCACCATACAATGCTTCAATTTGAAGTATTCTTACTGTGTCGTACCCTGTGATTAAAGACGATTTGATTGTAGTTCTCATTTTACATTCCAGTAGATCCCGTTCTCCTGCTGCAATGGTCACTTGAAACTACCCCAACAAATAGCACTTACCACATAAAAGATACAAGTCAGTGCTATTGTGAGGGTACTGGTAGTGAAAGTTGTGGCATCTGAAAATCTTCTCAATCTTTATCTCCAAAGTGTTCTCATTCAAAAGAGCATGGAAAGATATACACCTTCATTGAAGAATGGAAGGTTGAGCATTGCAAGTTGTTCAACACACATTTAAAAAGTACCTCAAAAAGAAGCACTTAGGAAAATATCACCATACAATGCTTCAATTTGAAGTATTCTTACTGTGTCGTACCCTGTGATTAAAGACGATTTGATTGTAGTTCTCATTTTACATTCCAGTAGATCCCGTTCTCCTGCTGCAATGGTCACTTGAAACTACCCCAACAAATAGCACTTACCACATAAAAGATACAAGTCAGTGCTATTGTGAGGGTACTGGTAGTGAAAGTTGTGGCATCTGAAAATCTTCTCAATCTTTATCTCCAAAGTGTTCTCATTCAAAAGAGCATGGAAAGATATACACCTTCATTGAAGAATGGAAGGTTGAGCATTGCAAGTTGTTCAACACACATTTAAAAATACCTCAAAATGAAGCACTTAGGAAAATATCACCATACAATGCTTCAATTTGAAGTATTCTTACTGTGTCGTACCCTGTGATTAAAGACGATTTGATTGTAGTTCTCATTTTACATTCCAGTAGATACCATTCTCCTACTGCAATGGTCACTTGAAACTACTCCAACAAATAGCACTTACCACATAAAAGACACAAGTCAGTGCTATTGTGAGGGTACTGGTAGTGAAAGTTGTGGCATCTGAAAATCTTCTCAATCTTTATCTCCAAAATGCAGTATCACTTGCAAAAACAGCCTGGAAGAAGATGTTCCTTGCTGTTCCACAGAGCTTCTGTTGAATAAACACAATCCCTCACCATTTTAAATGTGCATGTGTCCCCTTGGATCTGCTGGGGCCATTCAGATTCACATTTACCTAAAAGCCCATCAAGTTTTGATTGCTCTGTTAATACCTTATAAACGTCAGAGCCATTTTGTACCTGAGTGGAACATTCACACATTTAAAGAACAACATGCAATCAAAACTTTTCTTCCACTGTTTTAAATCATGAATAAGTGATGGTATTTGATCTAAAATGTTTTACCAAACTATGACATGTAGGCAAAATGTCTAGTCGTTGCAGCACCCACTAGTGTCTGGAATGAGTATACAGCTGTTTTAAAACAAGTAGAATAATCACTTCATGAGCATACACCAAATACACTGCCCCCAAGAGAAGCACAATTAATCCAAAATAATTGAGTCAACCTCTCATTCGTCATCCAGAGGGGTGCAATTTAAGTCAAAGGATGTGGAAGGCAAGGAGTCAGTCAGTAAATATTTACCCCAACTTGATAGCACTTTCTACTTTGGTTAAAATGAAAGATACTAAAGTTGGAGTAGATATCAGCGTGTTCTCATTCAAAAGAGCATGGAAAGATATACACCTTCATTGAAGAATGGAAGGTTGAGCATTGCAAGTTGTTCAACACACATTTAAAAATACCCCAAAGAGAAGCACTTAGGAAAATATCACCATACAATGCTTCAATTTGAAGTATTCTTACTGTGTCGTACCCTGTGATTAAAGACGATTTGATTGTAGTTCTCATTTTACATTCCAGTAGATACCATTCTCCAGCTGCAATGGTCACTTGAAACTACTCCAACAAATAGCACTTACCACATAAAAGACACAAGTCAGTGCTATTGTGAGGGTACTGGTAGTGAAAGTTGTGGCATCTGAAAATCTTCTCAATCTTTATCTCCAAAATGCAGTATCACTTGCAAAAACAGCCTGGAAGAAGATGTTCCTTGCTGTTCCACAGAGCTTCTGTTGAATAAACACAATCCCTCAAATTTTAAATGTGCATGTGTCCCCTTGGATCTGCTGGGGCCATTCAGATTCACATTTACCTAAAAGCCCATGAAGTTTTGATTGCTCTGTTAATACCTTATAAACGTCAGAGCCATTTTGTACCTGAGTGGAACATTCACACATTTAAAGAACAACATGCAATCAAAAATGTTCTTCCCCTGTTTTAAATCATGAATAAGTGATGGTATTTGATCTAAAATGTTTTACCAAACAATGACATGTAGGCAAAATGTCTAGTCATTGCAGCACCCACTAGTGTCTGGAATGAGTATACAGCTGTTTTAAAACAAGTAGAATAATCACTTTATGAGCATACACCAAATACACTGCCCCCAAGAGAAGCACAATTAATCCAAAATAATTGAGTCAACCTCTCATTCGTCATCCAGAGGGGTGCAATTTAAGTCAAAGGATGTGGAAGGCAAGGAGTCAGTCTACTGACTTACCCCAACTTGATAGCACTTTCTACTTTGGTTAAAATAAAAGATACTAAAGTTGGAGTAGATATCAGCGTGTTCTCATTCAAAAGAGCATGGAAAGATATAAACCTTCTTTGAAGAATGGAAGGTTGAGCATTGCAAGTTGTTCAACACACATTTAAAAATACCCCAAAGAGAAGCACTTAGGAAAATATCACCATGCAATGCTTCAATTTGAAGTATTCTTACTGTGTCGTACCCTGTGATAAAAGACGATTTGATTGTAGTTCTCATTTTACATTCCAGTAGATACCATTCTCCTGCTGCAATGGTCACTTGAAACTACTCCAACAAATAGCACTTACCACATACAAGATACAAGTCAGTGCTATTGTGAGGGTACTGGTAGTGAAAGTTGTGGCATCTGAAAATCTTCTCAATCTTTATCTCCAAAATGCAGTATCACTTGCAAAAACAGCCTGGAAGAAGATGTTCCTTGCTGTTCCACAGAGCTTCTGTTGAATAAACACAATCCCTCACCTTTTAAATGTGCATGTGTCCCCCTGGATCTGCTGGGGCCATTCAGATTCACATTTACCTAAAAGCCCATCAAGTTTTGATTGCTCTGTTAATACCTTATAAACGTCAGAGCCATTTTGTACCTGAGTGGAACATTCACACATTTAAAGAACAACATGCAATCAAAACTTTTATTCCACTGTTTTAAATCATCAATAAGTTATGGTATTTGATCTAAAACGTTTTACCAAACTATGACATGTAGGCAAAATGTCTAGTCGTTGCAGCACCCACTAGTGTCTGGAATGAGTATACAGCTGTTTTAAAACAAGTAGAATAATCACTTCATGAGCATACACCAAATACACTGTCCCCAAGAGAAGCACAATTAATCCAAAATAATTGAGTCAACCTCTCATTCAGTCATCCAGAGGGGTGCAATTTAAGTCAAAGGATGTGGAAGGCAAGGAGTCAGTCAGTCAGTAAATATTTACTCCCAACTTGATAGCACTTTCTACTTTGGTTAAAATGAAAGATACTAAAGTTGGAGTAGATATCAGTGTGTTCTCATTCAAAAGAGCATGGAAAGATATACACCTTCATTGAAGAATGGAAGGTTGAGAATTGCAAGTTGTTCAACACACATTTAAAAATACCCCAAAGAGAAGCACTTAGGAAAATATCACCATACAATGCTTCAATTTGAAGTATTCTTACTGTGTCGTACCCTGTGATAAAGACGATTTGATTGTAGTTCTCATTTTACATTCCAGTAGATACCATTCTCCTGCTGCAATGGTCACTTGAAACTACTCCAACAAATAGCACTTACCACATACAAGATACAAGTCAGTGCTATTGTGAGGGTACTGGTAGTGAAAGTTGTGGCATCTGAAAATCTTCTCAATCTTTATCTCCAAAATGCAGTATCACTTGCAAAAACAGCCTGGAAGAAGATGTTCCTTGCTGTTCCACAGAGCTTCTGTTGAATAAACACAATCCCTCACATTTTAAATGTGCATGTGTCCCCTTGGATCTGCTGGGGCCATTCAGATTCACATTTACCTAAAAGCCCATCAAGTTTTGATTGCTCTGTTAATACCTTATAAACGTCAGAGCCATTTTGTACCTGAGTGGAACATTCACACATTTAAAGAACAACATGCAATCAAAACTTTTATTCCACTGTTTTAAATCATCAATAAGTGATGGTATTTGATCTAAAACGTTTTACCAAACTATGACATGTAGGCAAAATGTCTAGTCGTTGCAGCACCCACTAGTGTCTGGAATGAGTATACAGCTGTTTTAAAACAAGTAGAATAATCACTTCATGAGCATACACCAAATACACTGCCCCCAAGAGAAGCACAATTAATCCAAAATAATTGAGTCAACCTCTCATTCGTCATCCAGAGGGGTGCAATTTAAGTCAAAGGATGTGGAAGGCAAGGAGTCAGTCAGTAGTAATATTTACCCCAACTTGATAGCACTTTCTACTTTGGTTAAAATGAAAGATACTAAAGTTGGAGTAGATATCAGTGTGTTCTCATTCAAAAGAGCATGGAAAGATATACACATTCATTGAAGAATGGAAGGTTGAGCATTGCAAGTTGTTCATCACACATTTAAAAATACCCCAAAGAGAAGCACTTAGGAAAATATCACCATACAATGCTTCAATTTGAAGTATTCTTACTGTGTCGTACCCTGTGATAAAGACGATTTGATTGTAGTTCTCATTTTACATTCCAGTAGATACCATTCTCCTGCTGCAATGGTCACTTGAAACTACTCCAACAAATAGCACTTACCACATACAAGATACAAGTCAGTGCTATTGTGAGGGTACTGGTAGTGAAAGTTGTGGCATCTGAAAATCTTCTCAATCTTTATCTCCAAAATGCAGTATCACTTGCAAAAACAGCCTGGAAGAAGATGTTCCTTGCTGTTCCACAGAGCTTCTGTTGAATAAACACAATCCCTCAAATTTTAAATGTGCATGTGTCCCCTTGGATCTGCTGGGGCCATTCAGATTCACATTTACCTAAAAGCCCATCAAGTTTTGATTGCTCTGTTAATACCTTATAAACGTCAGAGCCATTTTGTACCTGAGTGGAACATTCACACATTTAAAGAACAACATGCAATCAAAACTTTTCTTCCACTGTTTTAAATCATCAATAAGTGATGGTATTTGATCTAAAATGTTTTACCAAACAATGACATGTAGGCAAAATGTCTAGTCGTTGCAGCACCCACTAGTGTCTGGAATGAGTATACAGCTGTTTTAAAACAAGTAGAATAATCACTTCATGAGCATACACCAAATACACTGCCCCCAAGAGAAGCACAATTAATCCAAAATAATTGAGTCAACCTCTCATTCGTCATCCAGAGGGGTGCAATTTAAGTCAAAGGATGTGGAAGGCAAGGAGTCAGTCAGTCAGTAAATATTTACCCCAACTTGATAGCACTTTCTACTTTGGTTAAAATGAAAGATACTAAAGTTGGAGTAGATATCAGTGTGTTCTCATTCAAAAGAGCATGGAAAGATATACACATTCATTGAAGAATGGAAGGTTGAGCATTGCAAGTTGTTCATCACACATTTAAAAATACCCCAAAGAGAAGCACTTAGGAAAATATCACCATACAATGCTTCAATTTGAAGTATTCTTACTGTGTCGTACCCTGTGATAAAAGACGATTTGATTGTAGTTCTCATTTTACATTCCAGTAGATACCATTCTCCTGCTGCAATGGTCACTTGAAACTACTCCAACAAATAGCACTTACCACATACAAGATACAAGTCAGTGCTATTGTGAGGGTACTGGTAGTGAAAGTTGTGGCATCTGAAAATCTTCTCAATCTTTATCTCCAAAATGCAGTATCACTTGCAAAAACAGCCTGGAAGAAGATGTTCCTTGCTGTTCCACAGAGCTTCTGTTGAATAAACACAATCCCTCACCTTTTAAATGTGCATGTGTCCCCCTGGATCTGCTGGGGCCATTCAGATTCACATTTACCTAAAAGCCCATCAAGTTTTGATTGCTCTGTTAATACCTTATAAACGTCAGAGCCATTTTGTACCTGAGTGGAACATTCACACATTTAAAGAACAACATGCAATCAAAACTTTTATTCCACTGTTTTAAATCATGAATAAGTGATGGTATTTGATCTAAAATGTTTTACCAAACAATGACATGTAGGCAAAATGTCTAGTCATTGCAGCACCCACTAGTGTCTGGAATGAGTATACAGCTGTTTTAAAACAAGTAGAATAATCACTTTATGAGCATACACCAAATACACTGTCCCCAAGAGAAGCACAATTAATCAAAAATAATTGAGTCAAGCTCTCATTCGTCATCCAGAGGGGTGCAATTTAAGTCAAAGGATGTGGAAGGCAAGGAGTCAGTCAGTCAGTAATATTTACCCCAACTTGATAGCACTTTCTACTTTGGTTAAAATGAAAGATACTAAAGTTGGAGTAGATATCAGTGTGTTCTCATTCAAAAGAGCATGGAAAGATATACACCTTCTTTGAAGAATGGAAGGTTGAGCATTGCAAGTTGTTCAACACACATTTAAAAATACCCCAAAGAGAAGCACTTAGGAAAATATCACCATGCAATGCTTCAATTTGAAGTATTCTTACTGTGTCGTACCCTGTGATAAAAGACGATTTGATTGTAGTTCTCATTTTACATTCCAGTAGATACCATTCTCCTGCTGCAATGGTCACTTGAAACTACTCCAACAAATAGCACTTACCACATACAAGATACAAGTCAGTGCTATTGTGAGGGTACTGGTAGTGAAAGTTGTGGCATCTGAAAATCTTCTCAATCTTTATCTCCAAAATGCAGTATCACTTGCAAAAACAGCCTGGAAGAAGATGTTCCTTGCTGTTCCACAGAGCTTCTGTTGAATAAACACAATCCCTCACATTTTAAATGTGCATGTGTCCCCTTGGATCTGCTGGGGCCATTCAGATTCACATTTACCTAAAAGCCCATCAAGTTTTGATTGCTCTGTTAATACCTTATAAACGTCAGAGCCATTTTGTACCTGAGTGGAACATTCACACATTTAAAGAACAACATGCAATCAAAACTTTTCTTCCACTGTTTTAAATCATGAATAAGTGATGGTATTTGATCTAAAATGTTTTACCAAACTATGACATGTAGGCAAAATGTCTAGTCGTTGCAGCACCCACTAGTGTCTGGAATGAGTATACAGCTGTTTTAAAACAAGTAGAATAATCACTTCATGAGCATACACCAAATACACTGCCCCCAAGAGAAGCACAATTAATCCAAAATAATTGAGTCAACCTCTCATTCGTCATCCAGAGGGGTGCAATTTAAGTCAAAGGATGTGGAAGGCAAGGAGTCAGTCAGTCAGTAAATATTTACCCCAACTTGATAGCACTTTCTACTTTGGTTAAAATGAAAGATACTAAAGTTGGAGTAGATATCAGTGTGTTCTCATTCAAAAGAGCATGGAAAGATATACACCTTCATTGAAGAATGGAAGGTTGAGAATTGCAAGTTGTTCAACACACATTTAAAAATACCCCAAAGAGAAGCACTTAGGAAAATATCACCATGCAATGCTTCAATTTGAAGTATTCTTACTGTGTCGTACCCTGTGATAAAAGACGATTTGATTGTAGTTCTCATTTTACATTCCAGTAGATACCATTCTCCTGCTGCAATGGTCACTTGAAACTACTCCAACAAATAGCACTTACCACATACAAGATACAAGTCAGTGCTATTGTGAGGGTACTGGTAGTGAAAGTTGTGGCATCTGAAAATCTTCTCAATCTTTATCTCCAAAATGCAGTATCACTTGCAAAAACAGCCTGGAAGAAGATGTTCCTTGCTGTTCCACAGAGCTTCTGTTGAATAAACACAATCCCTCAAATTTTAAATGTGCATGTGTCCCCTTGGATCTGCTGGGGCCATTCAGATTCACATTTACCTAAAAGCCCATCAAGTTTTGATTGCTCTGTTAATACCTTATAAACGTCAGAGCCATTTTGTACCTGAGTGGAACATTCACACATTTAAAGAACAACATGCAATCAAAACTTTTCTTCCACTGTTTTAAATCATCAATAAGTGATGGTATTTGATCTAAAACGTTTTACCAAACTATGACATGTAGGCAAAATGTCTAGTCGTTGCAGCACCCACTAGTGTCTGGAATGAGTATACAGCTGTTTTAAAACAAGTAGAATAATCACTTCATGAGCATACACCAAATACACTGCCCCCAAGAGAAGCACAATTAATCCAAAATAATTGAGTCAACCTCTCATTCAGTCATCCAGAGGGGTGCAATTTAAGTCAAAGGATGTGGAAGGCAAGGAGTCAGTCAGTCAGTAAATATTTACCCCAACTTGATAGCACTTTCTACTTTGGTTAAAATGAAAGATACTAAAGTTGGAGTAGATATCAGTGTGTTCTCATTCAAAAGAGCATGGAAAGATATACACCTTCATTGAAGAATGGAAGGTTGAGCATTGCAAGTTGTTCATCACACATTTAAAAATACCCCAAAGAGAAGCACTTAGGAAAATATCACCATACAATGCTTCAATTTGAAGTATTCTTACTGTGTCGTACCCTGTGATAAAAGACGATTTGATTGTAGTTCTCATTTTACATTCCAGTAGATACCATTCTCCTGCTGCAATGGTCACTTGAAACTACTCCAACAAATAGCACTTACCACATACAAGATACAAGTCAGTGCTATTGTGAGGGTACTGGTAGTGAAAGTTGTGGCATCTGAAAATCTTCTCAATCTTTATCTCCAAAATGCAGTATCACTTGCAAAAACAGCCTGGAAGAAGATGTTCCTTGCTGTTCCACAGAGCTTCTGTTGAATAAACACAATCCCTCAAATTTTAAATGTGCATGTGTCCCCTTGGATCTGCTGGGGCCATTCAGATTCACATTTACCTAAAAGCCCATCAAGTTTTGATTGCTCTGTTAATACCTTATAAACGTCAGAGCCATTTTGTACCTGAGTGGAACATTCACACATTTAAAGAACAACATGCAATCAAAACTTTTATTCCACTGTTTTAAATCATCAATAAGTGATGGTATTTGATCTAAAACGTTTTACCAAACTATGACATGTAGGCAAAATGTCTAGTCGTTGCAGCACCCACTAGTGTCTGGAATGAGTATACAGCTGTTTTAAAACAAGTAGAATAATCACTTCATGAGCATACACCAAATACACTGCCCCCAAGAGAAGCACAATTAATCCAAAATAATTGAGTCAACCTCTCATTCAGTCATCCAGAGGGGTGCAATTTAAGTCAAAGGATGTGGAAGGCAAGGAGTCAGTCAGTCAGTAAATATTTACCCCAACTTGATAGCACTTTCTACTTTGGTTAAAATGAAAGATACTAAAGTTGGAGTAGATATCAGTGTGTTCTCATTCAAAAGAGCATGGAAAGATATACACCTTCTTTGAAGAATGGAAGGTTGAGCATTGCAAGTTGTTCAACACACATTTAAAAATACCCCAAAGAGAAGCACTTAGGAAAATATCACCATGCAATGCTTCAATTTGAAGTATTCTTACTGTGTCGTACCCTGTGATAAAAGACGATTTGATTGTAGTTCTCATTTTACATTCCAGTAGATACCATTCTCCTGCTGCAATGGTCACTTGAAACTACTCCAACAAATAGCACTTACCACATACAAGATACAAGTCAGTGCTATTGTGAGGGTACTGGTAGTGAAAGTTGTGGCATCTGAAAATCTTCTCAATCTTTATCTCCAAAATGCAGTATCACTTGCAA
Source organism: Xyrauchen texanus (assembly GCF_025860055.1). NCBI lineage: Eukaryota > Metazoa > Chordata > Actinopteri > Cypriniformes > Catostomidae > Xyrauchen > Xyrauchen texanus. Next base: position 57,202,852 of record NC_068279.1, on the reverse strand, counting down.
AAACAGCCTGGAAGAAGATGTTCCTTGCTGTTCCACAGAGCTTCTGTTGAATAAACACAATCCCTCACATTTTAAATGTGCATGTGTCCCCTTGGATCTGCTGGGGCCATTCAGATTCACATTTACCTAAAAGCCCATCAAGTTTTGATTGCTCTGTTAATACCTTATAAACGTCAGAGCCATTTTGTACCTGAGTGGAACATTCACACATTTAAAGAACAACATGCAATCAAAACTTTTATTCCACTGTTTTAAATCATGAATAAGTGATGGTATTTGATCTAAAACGTTTTACCAAACTATGACATGTAGGCAAAATGTCTAGTCGTTGCAGCACCCACTAGTGTCTGGAATGAGTATACAGCTGTTTTAAAACAAGTAGAATAATCACTTCATGAGCATACACCAAATACACTGCCCCCAAGAGAAGCACAATTAATCCAAAATAATTGAGTCAACCTCTCATTCAGTCATCCAGAGGGGTGCAATTTAAGTCAAAGGATGTGGAAGGCAAGGAGTCAGTCAGTAAGTAATATTTACCCCAACTTGATAGCACTTTCTACTTTGGTTAAAATGAAAGATACTAAAGTTGGAGTAGATATCAGTGTGTTCTCATTCAAAAGAGCATGGAAAGATATACACCTTCATTGAAGAATGGAAGGTTGAGAATTGCAAGTTGTTCAACACACATTTAAAAATACCCCAAAGAGAAGCACTTAGGAAAATATCACCATACAATGCTTCAATTTGAAGTATTCTTACTGTGTCGTACCCTGTGATAAAAGACGATTTGATTGTAGTTCTCATTTTACATTCCAGTAGATACCATTCTCCTGCTGCAATGGTCACTTGAAACTACTCCAACAAATAGCACTTACCACATACAAGATACAAGTCAGTGCTATTGTGAGGGTACTGGTAGTGAAAGTTGTGGCATCTGAAAATCTTCTCAATCTTTATCTCCAAAATGCAGTATCACTTGCAAAAACAGCCTGGAAGAAGATGTTCCTTGCTGTTCCACAGAGCTTCTGTTGAATAAACACAATCCCTCACATTTTAAATGTGCATGTGTCCCCTTGGATCTGCTGGGGCCATTCAGATTCACATTTACCTAAAAGCCCATCAAGTTTTGATTGCTCTGTTAATACCTTATAAACGTCAGAGCCATTTTGTACCTGAGTGGAACATTCACACATTTAAAGAACAACAGGCAATCAAAACTTTTCTTCCACTGTTTTAAATCATCAATAAGTGATGGTATTTGATCTAAAACGTTTTACCAAACTATGACATGTAGGCAAAATGTCTAGTCGTTGCAGCACCCACTAGTGTCTGGAATGAGTATACAGCTGTTTTAAAACAAGTAGAATAATCACTTCATGAGCATACACCAAATAGACTGTCCCCAAGAGAAGCACAATTAATCCAAAATAATTGAGTCAACCTCTCATTCGTCATCCAGAGGGGTGCAATTTAAGTCAAAGGATGTGGAAGGCAAGGAGTCAGTCAGTAAAGTAAATATTTACCCCAACTTGATAGCACTTTCTACTTTGGTTAAAATGAAAGATACTAAAGTTGGAGTAGATATCAGTGTGTTCTCATTCAAAAGAGCATGGAAAGATATACACCTTCATTGAAGAATGGAAGGTTGAGAATTGCAAGTTGTTCAACACACATTTAAAAATACCCCAAAGAGAAGCACTTAGGAAAATATCACCATACAATGCTTCAATTTGAAGTATTCTTACTGTGTCGTACCCTGTGATAAAAGACGATTTGATTGTAGTTCTCATTTTACATTCCAGTAGATACCATTCTCCTGCTGCAATGGTCACTTGAAACTACTCCAACAAATAGCACTTACCACATAAAAGACACAAGTCAGTGCTATTGTGAGGGTACTGGTAGTGAAAGTTGTGGCATCTGAAAATCTTCTCAATCTTTATCTCCAAAATGCAGTATCACTTGCAAAAACAGCCTGGAAGAAGATGTTCCTTGCTGTTCCACAGAGCTTCTGTTGAATAAACACAATCCCTCACATTTTAAATGTGCATGTGTCCCCTTGGATCTGCTGGGGCCATTCAGATTCACATTTACCTAAAAGCCCATCAAGTTTTGATTGCTCTGTTAATACCTTATAAACGTCAGAGCCATTTTGTACCTGAGTGGAACATTCACACATTTAAAGAACAACATGCAATCAAAACTTTTATTCCACTGTTTTAAATCATCAATAAGTGATGGTATTTGATCTAAAACGTTTTACCAAACTATGACATGTAGGCAAAATGTCTAGTCGTTGCAGCACCCACTAGTGTCTGGAATGAGTATACAGCTGTTTTAAAACAAGTAGAATAATCACTTCATGAGCATACACCAAATACACTGCCCCCAAGAGAAGCACAATTAATCCAAAATAATTGAGTCAACCTCTCATTCGTCATCCAGAGGGGTGCAATTTAAGTCAAAGGATGTGGAAGGCAAGGAGTCAGTCAGTCAGTAAATATTTACCCCAACTTGATAGCACTTTCTACTTTGGTTAAAATGAAAGATACTAAAGTTGGAGTAGATATCAGTGTGTTCTCATTCAAAAGAGCATGGAAAGATATACACCTTCATTGAAGAATGGAAGGTTGAGAATTGCAAGTTGTTCAACACACATTTAAAAATACCCCAAAGAGAAGCACTTAGGAAAATATCACCATGCAATGCTTCAATTTGAAGTATTCTTACTGTGTCGTACCCTGTGATAAAAGACGATTTGATTGTAGTTCTCATTTTACATTCCAGTAGATACCATTCTCCTGCTGCAATGGTCACTTGAAACTACTCCAACAAATAGCACTTACCACATACAAGATACAAGTCAGTGCTATTGTGAGGGTACTGGTAGTGAAAGTTGTGGCATCTGAAAATCTTCTCAATCTTTATCTCCAAAATGCAGTATCACTTGCAAAAACAGCCTGGAAGAAGATGTTCCTTGCTGTTCCACAGAGCTTCTGTTGAATAAACACAATCCCTCACATTTTAAATGTGCATGTGTCCCCTTGGATCTGCTGGGGCCATTCAGATTCACATTTACCTAAAAGCCCATCAAGTTTTGATTGCTCTGTTAATACCTTATAAACGTCAGAGCCATTTTGTACCTGAGTGGAACATTCACACATTTAAAGAACAACATGCAATCAAAACTTTTATTCCACTGTTTTAAATCATCAATAAGTGATGGTATTTGATCTAAAACGTTTTACCAAACTATGACATGTAGGCAAAATGTCTAGTCGTTGCAGCACCCACTAGTGTCTGGAATGAGTATACAGCTGTTTTAAAACAAGTAGAATAATCACTTCATGAGCATACACCAAATACACTGCCCCCAAGAGAAGCACAATTAATCCAAAATAATTGAGTCAACCTCTCATTCGTCATCCAGAGGGGTGCAATTTAAGTCAAAGGATGTGGAAGGCAAGGAGTCAGTCAGTCAGTAATATTTACCCCAACTTGATAGCACTTTCTACTTTGGTTAAAATGAAAGATACTAAAGTTGGAGTAGATATCAGTGTGTTCTCATTCAAAAGAGCATGGAAAGATATACACCTTCATTGAAGAATGGAAGGTTGAGAATTGCAAGTTGTTCAACACACATTTAAAAATACCCCAAAGAGAAGCACTTAGGAAAATATCACCATACAATGCTTCAATTTGAAGTATTCTTACTGTGTCGTACCCTGTGATAAAAGACGATTTGATTGTAGTTCTCATTTTACATTCCAGTAGATACCATTCTCCTGCTGCAATGGTCACTTGAAACTACTCCAACAAATAGCACTTACCACATACAAGATACAAGTCAGTGCTATTGTGAGGGTACTGGTAGTGAAAGTTGTGGCATCTGAAAATCTTCTCAATCTTTATCTCCAAAATGCAGTATCACTTGCAAAAACAGCCTGGAAGAAGATGTTCCTTGCTGTTCCACAGAGCTTCTGTTGAATAAACACAATCCCTCACATTTTAAATGTGCATGTGTCCCCTTGGATCTGCTGGGGCCATTCAGATTCACATTTACCTAAAAGCCCATCAAGTTTTGATTGCTCTGTTAATACCTTATAAACGTCAGAGCCATTTTGTACCTGAGTGGAACATTCACACATTTAAAGAACAACATGCAATCAAAACTTTTATTCCACTGTTTTAAATCATCAATAAGTGATGGTATTTGATCTAAAATGTTTTACCAAACTATGACATGTAGGCAAAATGTCTAGTCGTTGCAGCACCCACTAGTGTCTGGAATGAGTATACAGCTGTTTTAAAACAAGTAGAATAATCACTTCATGAGCATACACCAAATACACTGCCCCCAAGAGAAGCACAATTAATCCAAAATAATTGAGTCAACCTCTCATTCGTCATCCAGAGGGGTGCAATTTAAGTCAAAGGATGTGGAAGGCAAGGAGTTAGTCAGTAAAGTATATATTTACCCCAACTTGATAGCACTTTCTACTTTGGTTAAAATGAAAGATACTAAAGTTGGAGTAGATATCAGTGTGTTCTCATTCAAAAGAGCATGGAAAGATATACACCTTCATTGAAGAATGGAAGGTTGAGAATTGCAAGTTGTTCAACACACATTTAAAAATACCCCAAAGAGAAGCACTTAGGAAAATATCACCATCCAATGCTTCAATTTGAAGTATTCTTACTGTGTCGTACCCTGTGATAAAAGACGATTTGATTGTAGTTCTCATTTTACATTCCAGTAGATACCATTCTCCTGCTGCAATGGTCACTTGAAACTACTCCAACAAATAGCACTTACCACATAAAAGACACAAGTCAGTGCTATTGTGAGGGTACTGGTAGTGAAAGTTGTGACATCTGAAAATCTTCTCAATCTTTATCTCCAAAATGCAGTATCACTTGCAAAAACAGCCTGGAAGAAGATGTTCCTTGCTGTTCCACAGAGCTTCTGTTGAATAAACACAATCCCTCACATTTTAAATGTGCATGTGTCCCCTTGGATCTGCTGGGGCCATTCAGATTCACATTTACCTAAAAGCCCATCAAGTTTTGATTGCTCTGTTAATACCTTATAAACGTCAGAGCCATTTTGTACCTGAGTGGAACATTCACACATTTAAAGAACAACAGGCAATCAAAACTTTTATTCCACTGTTTTAAATCATCAATAAGTGATGGTATTTGATCTAAAACGTTTTACCAAACTATGACATGTAGGCAAAATGTCTAGTCGTTGCAGCACCCACTAGTGTCTGGAATGAGTATACAGCTGTTTTAAAACAAGTAGAATAATCACTTCATGAGCATACACCAAATACACTGCCCCCAAGAGAAGCACAATTAATCCAAAATAATTGAGTCAACCTCTCATTCGTCATCCAGAGGGGTGCAATTTAAGTCAAAGGATGTGGAAGGCAAGCAGTCAGTCAGTCAGTAAATATTTACCCCAACTTGATAGCACTTTCTACTTTGGTTAAAATGAAAGATACTAAAGTTGGAGTAGATATCAGTGTGTTCTCATTCAAAAGAGCATGGAAAGATATACACCTTCATTGAAGAATGGAAGGTTGAGAATTGCAAGTTGTTCAACACACATTTAAAAATACCCCAAAGAGAAGCACTTAGGAAAATATCACCATGCAATGCTTCAATTTGAAGTATTCTTACTGTGTCGTACCCTGTGATAAAGACGATTTGATTGTAGTTCTCATTTTACATTCCAGTAGATCCCGTTCTCCTGCTGCAATGGTCACTTGAAACTACCCCAACAAATAGCACTTACCACATAAAAGATACAAGTCAGTGCTATTGTGAGGGTACTGGTAGTGAAAGTTGTTGCATCTGAAAATCTTCTCAATCTTTATCTCCAAAGTGTTCTCATTCAAAAGAGCATGGAAAGATATACACCTTCATTGAAGAATGGAAGGTTGAACATTGCAAGTTTTCAACACACATTTAAAAATACATCAAAAAGAAGCACTTAGGAAAATATCACCATACAATGCTTCAATTTGAAGTATTCTTACTTTGTCGTACCCTGTGATTAAAGACGATTTGATTGTAGTTCTCATTTTACATTCCAGTAGATCCCGTTCTCCTGCTGCAATGGTCACTTGAAACTACCCCAACAAATAGCACTTACCACATAAAAGATACAAGTCAGTGCTATTATGAGGGTACTGGTAGTGAAAGTTGTGGCATCTGAAAATCTACTCAATCTTTATCTCCAGAATGCAGTATCACTTGCAAAAACAGCCTGGAAGAAGATGTTCCTTGCTGTTCCACAGAGCTTCTGTTGAATAAACACAATCCCTCACCTTTTAAATGTGCATGTGTCCCCTTGGTTCTGCTAGGGCCATTCAGATTCACATTTACCTAAAAGCCCATCCAGTTTGATTGCTCTGTTAATACCTTATAAACATCAGAGCCATTTTGTACCTGAGTGGAACATTCACACATTTAAAGAACAACATGCAATCAAAACTTTTCTTGCCCTGTTTTAAATCATGAATAAGTGATGGTATTTTATCTAAAATGTTTTACCAAACAATGACATGTAGGCAAAATGTCTAGTCATTGCAGCACCCACTAGTGTCTGGAATGAGTATACAGCTGTTTTAAAACAAGTAGAATAATCACTTCATGAGCATACACCAAATACACTGCCCCCAAGAGAAGCACAATTAATCCAAAATAATTGAGTCAACCTCTCATTCGTCATCCAGAGGGGTGCAATTTAAGTCAAAGGATGTGGAAGGCAAGGAGTCAGTCAGTAAATATTTACCCCAACTTGATAGCACTTTCTACTTTGGTTAAAATGAAAGATTCTAAAGTTGGAGTAGATATCAGCGTGTTCTCATTCAAAAGAGCATGGAAAGATATACACCTTCATTGAAGAATGGAAGGTTGAGCATTGCAAGTTGTTCAACACACATTTAAAAATACCTCAAAAAGAAGCACTTAGGAAAATATCACCATACAATGCTTCAATTTGAAGTATTCTTACTGTGTCGTACTCTGTGATTAAATACGATTTGATTGTAGTTCTCATTTTACATTCCAGTAGATCCCGTTCTCCTGCTGCAATGGTCACTTGAAACTACCCCAACAAATAGCACTTACCACATAAAAGATACAAGTCAGTGCTATTGTGAGGGTACTGGTAGTGAAAGTTGTTGCATCTGAAAATCTTCTCAATCTTTATCTCCAAAATGCAGTATCACTTGCAAAAACAGCCTGGAAGAAGATGTTCCTTGCTGTTCCACAGAGCTTCTGTTGAATAAACACAATCCCTCACATTTTAAATGTGCATGTGTCCCCTAGGATCTGCTGGGGCCATTCAGATTCACATTTACCTAAAAGCCCATCAAGTTTTGATTGCTCTGTTAATACCTTATAAACGTCAGAGCCATTTTGTACCTGAGTGGAACATTCACACATTTAAAGAACAACAGGCAATCAAAACTTTTATTCCACTGTTTTAAATCATCAATAAGTGATGGTATTTGATCTAAAATGTTTTACCAAACTATGACATGTAGGCAAAGTATCTAGTCGTTGCAGCACCCACTAGTGTCTGGAATGAGTATACAGCTGTTTTAAAACAAGTAGAATAATCACTTCATGAGCATACACCAAATACACTGCCCCCAAGAGAAGCACAATTAATCCAAAATAATTGAGTCAACCTCTCATTCGTCATCCAGAGGGGTGCAATTTAAGTCAAAGGATGTGGAAGGCAAGGAGTCAGTCAGTAAATATTTACCCCAACTTGATAGCACTTTCTACTTTGGTTAAAATGAAAGATTCTAAAGTTGGAGTAGATATCAGCGTGTTCTCATTCAAAAGAGCATGGAAAGATATACACCTTCATTGAAGAATGGAAGGTTGAGCATTGCAAGTTGTTCAACACACATTTAAAAATACCTCAAAAGAAGCACTTAGGAAAATATCACCATACAATGCTTCAATTTGAAGTATTCTTACTGTGTCGTACCCTGTGATTAAAGACGATTTGATTGTAGTTCTCATTTTACATTCCAGTAGATCCCGTTCTCCTGCTGCAATGGTCACTTGAAACTACCCCAACAAATAGCACTTACCACATAAAAGATACAAGTCAGTGCTATTGTGAGGGTACTGGTAGTGAAAGTTGTGGCATCTGAAAATCTTCTCAATCTTTATCTCCAAAGTGTTCTCATTCAAAAGAGCATGGAAAGATATACACCTTCATTGAAGAATGGAAGGTTGAGCATTGCAAGTTGTTCAACACACATTTAAAAAGACCTCAAAAGAAGCACTTAGGAAAATATCATCATACAATACTTCAATTTGAAGTATTCTTACTGTGTCGTACCCTGTGATTAAAGACGATTTGATTGTAGTTCTCATTTTACATTCCAGTAGATCCCGTTCTCCTGCTGCAATGGTCACTTGAAAATACCCCAACAAATAGCACTTACCACATAAAAGATACAAGTCAGTGCTATTATGAGGGTACTGGTAGTGAAAGTTGTGGCATCTGAAAATCTACTCAATCTTTATCTCCAGAATGCAGTATCACTTGCAAAAACAGCCTGGAAAGATGTTCCTTGCTGTTCCACAGAGCTTCTGTTGAAAAAACACAATCCCTCACCATTTAAATGTGCATGTGTCCCCTTGGTTCTGCTGGGGCCATTCAGATTCACATTTACCTAAAAGCCCATCCAGTTTGATTGCTCTGTTAATACCTTATAAATATCAGAGCCATTTTGTACCTGAGTGGAACATTCACACATTTAAAGAACAACAGGCAATCAAAACTTTTCTTCCGCTGTTTTAAATCATGAATAAGTGATGGTATTTTATCTAAAATGTTTTACCAAACTATGACATGTAGGCAAAATGTCTAGACGTTGCAGCACCCACTAGTGTCTGGAATGAGTATACAGCTGTTTTAAAACAAGTAGAATAATCACTTCATGAGCATACACCAAATACACTGCCCCCAAGAGAAGCACAATTAATCCAAAATAATTGAGTCAACCTCTCATTCGTCATCCAGAGGGGTGCAATTTAAGTCAAAGGATGTGGAAGGCAAGGAGTCAGTCAGTCAGTAAATATTTACCCCAACTTGATAGCACTTTCTACTTTGTTTAAAATGAAAGATTCTAAAGTTGGAGTAGATATCAGTGTGTTCTCATTCAAAAGAGCATGGAAAGATATACACCTTCATTGAAGAATGGAAGGTTGAGCATTGCAAGTTGTTCAACACACATTTAAAAATACCTCAAAAAGAAGCACTTAGGAAAATATCACCATACAATGCTTCAATTTGAAGTATTCTTACTGTGTCGTACCCTGTGATTAAAGACGATTTGATTGTAGTTCTCATTTTACATTCCAGTAGATCCCGTTCTCCTGCTGCAATGGTCACTTGAAACTACCCCAACAAATAGCACTTACCACATAAAAGATACAAGTCAGTGCTATTGTGAGGGTACTGGTAGTGAAAGTTGTGGCATCTGAAAATCTTCTCAATCTTTATCTCCAAAGTGTTCTCATTCAAAAGAGCATGGAAAGATATACACCTTCATTGAAGAATGGAAGGTTGAGCATTGCAAGTTGTTCAACACACATTTAAAAATACATCAAAAGAAGCACTTAGGAAAATATCACCATACAATGCTTCAATTTGAAGTATTCTTACTGTGTCGTACCCTGTGATTAAAGACGATTTGATTGTAGTTCTCATTTTACATTCCAGTAGATCCCGTTCTCCTGCTGCAATGGTCACTTGAAAATACCCCAACAAATAGCACTTACCACATAAAAGATACAAGTCAGTGCTATTGTGAGGGTACTGGTAGTGAAAGTTGTGGCATCTGAAAATCTACTCAATCTTTATCTCCAGAATGCAGTATCACTTGCAAAAACAGCCTGGAAGATGTTCCTTGCTGTTCCACAGAGCTTCTGTTGAAAAAACACAATCCCTCACCATTTAAATGTGCATGTGTCCCCTTGGTTCTGCTGGGGCCATTCAGATTCACATTTACCTAAAAGCCCATCCAGTTTGATTGCTCTGTTAATACCTTATAAATATCAGAGCCATTTTGTACCTGAGTGGAACATTCACACATTTAAAGAACAACATGCAATCAAAACTTTTCTTGCCCTGTTTTAAATCATGAATAAGTGATGGTATTTTATCTAAAATGTTTTACCAAACTATGACATGTAGGCAAAATGTCTAGTCATTGCAGCACCCACTAGTGTCTGGAATGAGTATACAGCTGTTTTAAAACAAGTAGAATAATCACTTCTTGAGCATACACCAAATACACTGCCCCCAAGAGAAGCACAATTAATCCAAAATAATTGAGTCAACCTCTCATTCGTCATCCAGAGGGGTGCAATTTAAGTCAAAGGATGTGGAAGGCAAGGAGTCAGTCAGTAAATATTTACCCCAACTTGATAGCACTTTCTACTTTGGTTAAAATGAAAGATTCTAAAGTTGGAGTAGATATCAGCGTGTTCTCATTCAAAAGAGCATGGAAAGATATACACCTTCATTGAAGAATGGAAGGTTGAGCATTGCAAGTTGTTCAACACACATTTAAAAATACCTCAAAAGAAGCACTTAGGAAAATATCACCATACAATGCTTCAATTTGAAGTATTCTTACTGTGTCGTACCCTGTGATTAAAGACGATTTGATTGTAGTTCTCATTTTACATTCCAGTAGATCCCGTTCTCCTGCTGCAATGGTCACTTGAAACTACCCCAACAAATAGCACTTACCACATAAAAGATACAAGTCAGTGCTATTGTGAGGGTACTGGTAGTGAAAGTTGTGGCATCTGAAAATCTTCTCAATCTTTATCTCCAAAGTGTTCTCATTCAAAAGAGCATGGAAAGATATACACCTTCATTGAAGAATGGAAGGTTGAGCATTGCAAGTTGTTCAACACACATTTAAAAAGACCTCAAAAAGAAGCACTTAGGAAAATATCATCATACAATGCTTCAATTTGAAGTATTCTTACTGTGTCGTACCCTGTGATTAAAGACGATTTGATTGTAGTTCTCATTTTACATTCCAGTAGATCCCGTTCTCCTGCTGCAATGGTCACTTGAAAATACCCCAACAAATAGCACTTACCACATAAAAGATACAAGTCAGTGCTATTATGAGGGTACTGGTAGTGAAAGTTGTGGCATCTGAAAATCTACTCAATCTTTATCTCCAGAATGCAGTATCACTTGCAAAAACAGCCTGGAAGATGTTCCTTGCTGTTCCACAGAGCTTCTGTTGAAAAAACACAATCCCTCACCATTTAAATGTGCATGTGTCCCCTTGGTTCTGCTGGGGCCATTCAGATTCACATTTACCTAAAAGCCCATCCAGTTTGATTGCTCTGTTAATACCTTATAAATATCAGAGCCATTTTGTACCTGAGTGGAACATTCACACATTTAAAGAACAACAGGCAATCAAAACTTTTCTTCCCCTGTTTTAAATCATGAATAAGTGATGGTATTTTATCTAAAATGTTTTACCAAACTATGACATGTAGGCAAAATGTCTAGACGTTGCAGCACCCACTAGTGTCTGGAATGAGTATACAGCTGTTTTAAAACAAGTAGAATAATCACTTCATGAGCATACACCAAATTCACTGCCCCCAAGAGAAGCACAATTAATCCAAAATAATTGAGTCAACCTCTCATTCGTCATCCAGAGGGGTGCAATTTAAGTCAAAGGATGTGGAAGGCAAGGAGTCAGTCAGTAAATATTTACCCCAACTTGATAGCACTTTCTACTTTGGTTAAAATGAAAGATTCTAAAGTTGGAGTAGATATCAGTGTGTTCTCATTCAAAAGAGCATGGAAAGATATACACCTTCATTGAAGAATGGAAGGTTGAGCATTGCAAGTTGTTCAACACACATTTAAAAATACCTCAAAAAGAAGCACTTAGGAAAATATCACCATACAATGCTTCAATTTGAAGTATTCTTACTGTGTCGTACTCTGTGATTAAAGACGATTTGATTGTAGTTCTCATTTTACATTCCAGTAGATCCCGTTCTCCTGCTGCAATGGTCACTTGAAACTACCCCAACAAATAGCACTTACCACATAAAAGATACAAGTCAGTGCTATTGTGAGGGTACTGGTAGTGAAAGTTGTGGCATCTGAAAATCTTCTCAATCTTTATCTCCAAAGTGTTCTCATTCAAAAGAGCATGGAAAGATATACACCTTCATTGAAGAATGGAAGGTTGAGCATTGCAAGTTGTTCAACACACATTTAAAAATACCTCAAAAAGAAGCACTTAGGAAAATATTACCATACAATGCTTCAATTTGAAGTATTCTTACTGTGTCGTACCCTGTGATTAAAGACGATTTGATTGTAGTTCTCATTTTACATTCCAGTAGATCCCGTTCTCCTGCTGCAATGGTCACTTGAAATTACCCCAACAAATAGCACTTACCACATAAAAGATACAAGTCAGTGCTATTGTGAGGGTACTGGTAGTGAAAGTTGTGGCATCTGAAAATCTTCTCAATCTTTATCTCCAAAGTGTTCTCATTCAAAAGAGCATGGAAAGATATACACCTTCATTGAAGAATGGAAGGTTGAGCATTGCAAGTTTTCAACACACATTTAAAAATACATCAAAAAGAAGCACTTAGGAAAATATCACCATACAATGCTTCAATTTGAAGTATTCTTACTGTGTCGTACCCTGTGATTAAAGACGATTTGATTGTAGTTCTCATTTTACATTCCAGTAGATCCCGTTCTCCTGCTGCAATGGTCACTTGAAAATACCCCAACAAATAGCACTTACCACATAAAAGATACAAGTCAGTGCTATTGTGAGGGTACTGGTAGTGAAAGTTGTGGCATCTGAAAATCTACTCAATCTTTATCTCCAGAATGCAGTATCACTTGCAAAAACAGCCTGGAAGATGTTCCTTGCTGTTCCACAGAGCTTCTGTTGAAAAAACACAATCCCTCACCATTTAAATGTGCATGTGTCCCCTTGGTTCTGCTGGGGCCATTCAGATTCACATTTACCTAAAAGCCCATCCAGTTTGATTGCTCTGTTAATACCTTATAAATATCGGAGCCATTTTGTACCTGAGTGGAACATTCACACATTTAAAGAACAACATGCAATCAAAACTTTTCTTGCCCTGTTTTAAATCATGAATAAGTGATGGTATTTTATCTAAAATGTTTTACCAAACAATGACATGTAGGCAAAATGTCTAGTCATTGCAGCACCCACTAGTGTCTGGAATGAGTATACAGCTGTTTTAAAACAAGTAGAATAATCACTTCTTGAGCATACACCAAATACACTGCCCCCAAGAGAAGCACAATTAATCCAAAATAATTGAGTGAACCTCTCATTCGTCATCCAGAGGGGTGCAATTTAAGTCAAAGGATGTGGAAGGCAAGGAGTCAGTCAGTAAATATTTACCCCAACTTGATAGCACTTTCTACTTTGGTTAAAATGAAAGATTCTAAAGTTGGAGTAGATATCAGCGTGTTCTCATTCAAAAGAGCATGGAAAGATATACACCTTCATTGAAGAATGGAAGGTTGAGCATTGCAAGTTGTTCAACACACATTTAAAAATACCTCAAAAAGAAGCACTTAGGAAAATATCACCATACAATGCTTCAATTTGAAGTATTCTTACTGTGTCGTACTCTGTGATTAAAGACGATTTGATTGTAGTTCTCATTTTACATTCCAGTAGATCCCGTTCTCCTGCTGCAATGGTCACTTGAAACTACTCCAACAAATAGCACTTACCACATAAAAGATACAAGTCAGTGCTATTGTGAGGGTACTGGTAGTGAAAGTTGTGGCATCTGAAAATCTTCTCAATCTTTATCTCCAAAATGCAGTATCACTTGCAAAAACAGCCTGGAAGAAGATGTTCCTTGCTGTTCCACAGAGCTTCTGTTGAATAAACACAATCCCTCAAATTTTAAATGTGCATGTGTCCCCTTGGATCTGCTGGGGCCATTCAGATTCACATTTACCTAAAAGCCCATCAAGTTTTGATTGCTCTGTTAATACATTATAAACGTCAGAGCCATTTTGTACCTGAGTGGAACATTCACACATTTAAAGAACAACAGGCAATCAAAACTTTTCTTCCACTGTTTTAAATCATCAATAAGTGATGGTATTTGATCTAAAATGTTTTACCAAACTATGACATGTAGGCAAAGTATCTAGTCGTTGCAGCACCCACTAGTGTCTGGAATGAGTATACAGCTGTTTTAAAACAAGTAGAATAATCACTTCATGAGCATACACCAAATACACTGCCCCCAAGAGAAGCACAATTAATCCAAAATAATTGAGTCAACCTCTCATTCGTCATCCAGAGGGGTGCAATTTAAGTCAAAGGATGTGGAAGGCAAGGAGTCAGTCAGTCAGTAAATATTTACCCCAACTTGATAGCACTTTCTACTTTGGTTAAAATGAAAGATACTAAAGTTGGAGTAGATATCAGTGTGTTCTCATTCAAAAGAGCATGGAAAGATATACACCTTCATTGAAGAATGGAAGGTTGAGAATTGCAAGTTGTTCAACACACATTTAAAAATACCCCAAAGAGAAGCACTTAGGAAAATATCACCATACAATGCTTCAATTTGAAGTATTCTTACTGTGTCGTACACTGTGATAAAGACGATTTGATTGTAGTTCTCATTTTACATTCCAGTAGATCCCGTTCTCCTGCTGCAATGGTCACTTGAAACTACTCCAACAAATAGCACTTACCACATACAAGATACAAGTCAGTGCTATTGTGAGGGTACTGGTAGTGAAAGTTGTGGCATCTGAAAATCTTCTCAATCTTTATCTCCAAAATGCAGTATCACTTGCAAAAACAGCCTGGAAGAAGATGTTCCTTGCTGTTCCACAGAGCTTCTGTTGAAAAAACACAATCCCTCACCTTTTAAATGTGCATGTGTCCCCTTGGTTCTACTGGGGCCATTCAGATTCACATTTACCTAAAAGCCCATCCAGTTTTGATTGCTCTGTTAATACCTTATAAACGTCAGAGCCATTTTGTACCTGAGTGGAACATTCACACATTTAAAGAACAACATGCAATCAAAACTTTTCTTCCACTGTTTTAAATCATGAATAAGTGATGGTATTTGATCTAAAATGTTTTACCAAACAATGACATGTAGGCAAAATGTCTAGTCATTGCAGCACCCACTAGTGTCTGGAATGAGTATACAGCTGTTTTAAAACAAGTAGAATAATCACTTTATGAGCATACACTAAAAAGACTGCCCCCAAGAGAAGCACAATTAATCCAAAATAATTGAGTCAACCTCTCATTCGTCATCCAGAGGGGTGCAATTTAAGTCAAAGGATGTGGAAGGCAAGGAGTCAGTCAGTAAATATTTACCCCAACTTGATAGCACTTTCTACTTTGGTTAAAATGAAAGATACTAAAGTTGGAGTAGATATCAGTGTGTTCTCATTCAAAAGAGCATGGAAAGATATACACCTTCATTGAAGAATGGAAGGTTGAGCATTGCAAGTTGTTCAACACACATTTAAAAATACCTCAAAAAGAAGCACTTAGGAAAATATTACCATACAATGCTTCAATTTGAAGTATTCTTACTGTGTCGTACCCTGTGATTAAAGACGATTTGATTGTAGTTCTCATTTTACATTCCAGTAGATCCCGTTCTCCTGCTGCAATGGTCACTTGAAATTACTCCAACAAATAGCACTTACCACATAAAAGATACAAGTCAGTGCTATTGTGAGGGTACTAGTAGTGAA
Source organism: Xyrauchen texanus (assembly GCF_025860055.1). NCBI lineage: Eukaryota > Metazoa > Chordata > Actinopteri > Cypriniformes > Catostomidae > Xyrauchen > Xyrauchen texanus. Next base: position 57,187,002 of record NC_068279.1, on the reverse strand, counting down.
AGTTGTGGCATCTGAAAATCTTCTCAATCTTTATCTCCAAAGTGTTCTCATTCAAAAGAGCATGGAAAGATATACACCTTCATTGAAGAATGGAAGGTTGAGCATTGCAAGTTTTCAACACACATTTAAAAATACATCAAAAAGAAGCACTTAGGAAAATATCACCATACAATGCTTCAATTTGAAGTATTCTTACTGTGTCGTACCCTGTGATTAAAGACGATTTGATTGTAGTTCTCATTTTACATTCCAGTAGATCCCGTTCTCCTGCTGCAATGGTCACTTGAAAATACCCCAACAAATAGCACTTACCACATAAAAGATACAAGTCAGTGCTATTGTGAGGGTACTGGTAGTGAAAGTTGTGGCATCTGAAAATCTTCTCAATCTTTATCTCCAAAATGCAGTATCACTTGCAAAAACAGCCAGGAAGAAGATGTTCCTTGCTGTTCCACAGAGCTTCTGTTGAATAAACACAATCCCTCACCATTTAAATGTGCATGTGTCCCCTTGGATCTGCTGGGGCCATTCAGATTCACATTTACCTAAAAGCCCATCAAGTTTGATTGCTCTGTTAATACCTTATAAACGTCAGAGCCATTTTGTACCTGAGTGGAACATTCACACATTTAAAGAACAACATGCAATCAAAACTTTTCTTCCACTGTTTTAAATCATCAATAAGTGATGGTATTTGATCTAAAATGTTTTACCAAACTATGACATGTAGGCAAAATGTCTAGTCGTTGCAGCACCCACTAGTGTCTGGAATGAGTATACAGCTGTTTTAAAACAAGTAGAATAATCACTTCATGAGCATACACCAAATACACTGCCCCCAAGAGAAGCACAATTAATCCAAAATAATTGAGTCAACCTCTCATTCGTCATCCAGAGGGGTGCAATTTAAGTCAAAGGATGTGGAAGGCAAGGAGTCAGTCAGTGAAATATTTACCCCAACTTGATAGCACTTTCTACTTTGGTTAAAATGAAAGATACTAAAGTTGGAGTAGATATCAGCGTGTTCTCATTCAAAAGAGCATGGAAAGATATACACCTTCATTGAAGAATGGAAGGTTGAGCATTGCAAGTTGTTCAACACACATTTAAAAATACCTCAAAGAGAAGCACTTAGGAAAATATCACCATACAATGCTTCAATTTGAAGTATTCTTACTGTGTCGTACCCTGTGATTAAAGACGATTTGATTGTAGTTCTCATTTTACATTCCAGTAGATACCATTCTCCTGCTGCAATGGTCACTTGAAACTACTCCAACAAATAGCACTTACCACATAAAAGACACAAGTCAGTGCTATTGTGAGGGTACTGGTAGTGAAAGTTGTGGCATCTGAAAATCTTCTCAAGCTTTATCTCCAAAATGCAGTATCACTTGCAAAAACAGCCTGGAAGATGTTCCTTGCTGTTCCACAGAGCTTCTGTTGAATAAACACAATCCCTCACCTTTTAAATGTGCATGTGTCCCCTTGGATCTGCTGGGGCCATTCAGATTCACATTTACCTAAAAGCCCATCAAGTTTTGATTGCTCTGTTAATACCTTATAAACATCTGAGCCATTTTGTACCTGAGTGGAACATTCACACATTTAAAGAACAACAGGCAATCAAAACTTTTCTTCCCCTGTTTTAAATCATGAATAAGTGATGGTATTTGATCTAAAATGTTTTACCAAACTATGACATGTAGGCAAAATATCTAGTCATTGCAGCACCCACTAGTGTCTGGAATGAGTATACAGCTGTTTTAAAACAAGTAGAATAATCACTTCATGAGCATACACCAAATACACTGCCCCCAAGAGAAGCACAATTAATCCAAAATAATTGAGTCAACCTCTCATTCGTCATCCAAAGGGGTGCAATTTAAGTCAAAGGATGTGGAAGGCAAGGAGTCAGTCCAACTTGATAGCACTTTCTACTTTGGTTAAAATGAAAGATACTAAAGTTGGAGTAGATATCAGCGTGTTCTCATTTAAAAGAGCATGGAAAGATATACACCTTCATTGAAGAATGGAAGGTTGAGCATTGCAAGTTTTCAACACACATTTAAAAATACATCAAAAAGAAGCACTTAGGAAAATATCACCATACAATGCTTCAATTTGAAGTATTCTTACTGTGTCGTACCCTGTGATTAAAGACGATTTGATTGTAGTTCTCATTTTACATTCCAGTAGATCCCGTTCTCCTGCTGCAATGGTCACTTGAAACTACCCCAACAAATAGCACTTACCACATAAAAGATACAAGTCAGTGCTATTGTGAGGGTACTGGTAGTGAAAGTTGTGGCATCTGAAAATCTTCTCAAGCTTTATCTCCAAAATGCAGTATCACTTGCAAAAACAGCCTGGAAGATGTTCCTTGCTGTTCCACAGAGCTTCTGTTGAATAAACACAATCCCTCACCTTTTAAATGTGCATGTGTCCCCTTGGATCTGCTGGGGCCATTCAGATTCACATTTACCTAAAAGCCCATCAAGTTTTGATTGCTCTGTTAATACCTTATAAACATCTGAGCCATTTTGTACCTGAGTGCAACATTCACACATTTAAAGAACAACAGGCAATCAAAACTTTTCTTCCCCTGTTTTAAATCATGAATAAGTGATGGTATTTGATCTAAAATGTTTTACCAAACTATGACATGTAGGCAAAATATCTAGTCATTGCAGCACCCACTAGTGTCTGGAATGAGTATACAGCTGTTTTAAAACAAGTAGAATAATCACTTCATGAGCATACACCAAATAAACTGCCCCCAAGAGAAGCACAATTAATCCAAAATAATTGAGTCAACCTCTCATTCGTCATCCAGAGGGGTGCAATTTAAGTCAAAGGATGTGGAAGGCAAGGAGTCAGTCCAACTTGATAGCACTTTCTACTTTGGTTAAAATGAAAGATACTAAAGTTGGAGTAGATATCAGTGTGTTCTCATTCAAAAGAGCATGGAAAGATATACACCTTCATTGAAGAATGGAAGGTTGAGAATTGCAAGTTGTTCAACACACATTTAAAAATACCCCAAAGAGAAGCACTTAGGAAAATATCACCATACAATGCTTCAATTTGAAGTATTCTTACTGTGTCGTACCCTGTGATTAAAGAGCGATTTGATTGTAGTTCTCATTTTACATTCCAGTAGATCCCGTTCTCCTGCTGCAATGGTCACTTGAAACTACCCCAACAAATAGCACTTACCACATAAAAGATACAAGTCAGTGCTATTGTGAGGGTACTGGTAGTGAAAGTTGTGGCATCTGAAAATCTTCTCAATCTTTATCTCCAAAGTGTTCTCATTCAAAAGAGCATGGAAAGATATACACCTTCATTGAAGAATGGAAGGTTGAGCATTGCAAGTTTTCAACACACATTTAAAAATACATCAAAAAGAAGCACTTAGGAAAATATCACCATACAATGCTTCAATTTGAAGTATTCTTACTGTGTCGTACCCTGTGATTAAAGACGATTTGATTGTAGTTCTCATTTTACATTCCAGTAGATCCCGTTCTCCTGCTGCAATGGTCACTTGAAACTACCCCAACAAATAGCACTTACCACATAAAAGATACAAGTCAGTGCTTTTGTGAGGGTACTGGTAGTGAAAGTTGTGGCATCTGAAAATCTACTCAATCTTTATCCCCAAAATGCAGTATCACTTGCAAAAACAGCCTGGAAGAAGATGTTCCTTGCTGTTCCACAGAGCTTCTGTTGAATAAACACAATCCCTCACCATTTAAATGGGCATGTGTCCCCTTGGTTCTGCTGGGGCCATTCAGATTCACATTTACCTAAAAGCCCATCCAGTTTGATTGCTCTGTTAATACCTTATAAACGTCAGAGCCATTTTGTACCTGAGTGGAACATTCACACATTTAAAGAACAACATGCAATCAAAACTTTTCTTGCCCTGTTTTAAATCATGAATAAGTGATGGTATTTTATCTAAAATGTTTTACCAAACTATGACATGTAGGCAAAATGTCTAGTCATTGCAGCACCCACTAGTGTCTGGAATGAGTATACAGCTGTTTTAAAACAAGTAGAATAATCACTTCATGAGCATACACCAAATACACTGCCCCCAAGAGAAGCACAATTAATCCAAAATAATTGAGTCAACCTCTCATTCGTCATCCAGAGGGGTGCAATTTAAGTCAAAGGATGTGGAAGGCAAGGAGTCAGTCAGTAAATATTTACCCCAACTTGATAGCACTTTCTACTTTGGTTAAAATGAAAGATTCTAAAGTTGGAGTAGATATCAGTGTGTTCTCATTCAAAAGAGCATGGAAAGATATACACCTTCATTGAAGAATGGAAGGTTGAGCATTGCAAGTTGTTCAACACACATTTAAAAATACCTCAAAAAGAAGCACTTAGGAAAATATCACCATACAATGCTTCAATTTGAAGTATTCTTACTGTGTCGTACTCTGTGATTAAAGACGATTTGATTGTAGTTCTCATTTTACATTCCAGTAGATCCCGTTCTCCTGCTGCAATGGTCACTTGAAACTACCCCAACAAATAGCACTTACCACATAAAAGATACAAGTCAGTGCTATTGTGAGGGTACTGGTAGTGAAAGTTGTGGCATCTGAAAATCTTCTCAATCTTTATCTCCAAAGTGTTCTCATTCAAAAGAGCATGGAAAGATATACACCTTCATTGAAGAATGGAAGGTTGAGCATTGCAAGTTGTTCAACACACATTTAAAAATACCTCAAAAAGAAGCACTTAGGAAAATATTACCATACAATGCTTCAATTTGAAGTATTCTTACTGTGTCGTACCCTGTGATTAAAGACGATTTGACTGTAGTTCTCATTTTACATTCCAGTAGATCCCGTTCTCCTGCTGCAATGGTCACTTGAAACTACCCCAACAAATAGCACTTACCACATAAAAGATACAAGTCAGTGCTATTGTGAGGGTACTGGTAGTGAAAGTTGTGGCATCTGAAAATCTTCTCAATCTTTATCTCCAAAGTGTTCTCATTCAAAAGAGCATGGAAAGATATACACCTTCATTGAAGAATGGAAGGTTGAGCATTGCAAGTTGTTCAACACACATTTAAAAATACCTCAAAAAGAAGCACTTAGGAAAATATCACCATACAATGCTTCAATTTGAAGTATTCTTACTGTGTCGTACCCTGTGATTAAAGACGATTTGATTGTAGTTCTCATTTTACATTCCAGTAGATCCCGTTCTCCTGCTGCAATGGTCACTTGAAAATACCCCAACAAATAGCACTTACCACATAAAAGATACAAGTCAGTGCTATTGTGAGGGTACTGGTAGTGAAAGTTGTGGCATCTGAAAATCTACTCAATCTTTATCTCCAGAATGCAGTATCACTTGCAAAAACAGCCTGAGAAGATGTTCCTTGCTGTTCCACAGAGCTTCTGTTGAAAAAACACAATCCCTCACCATTTAAATGTGCATGTGTCCCCTTGGTTCTGCTGGGGCCATTCAGATTCACATTTACCTAAAAGCCCATCCAGTTTGATTGCTCTGTTAATACCTTATAAATATCGGAGCCATTTTGTACCTGAGTGGAACATTCACACATTTAAAGAACAACATGCAATCAAAACTTTTCTTGCCCTGTTTTAAATCATGAATAAGTGATGGTATTTTATCTAAAATGTTTTACCAAACTATGACATGTAGGCAAAATGTCTAGTCATTGCAGCACCCACTAGTGTCTGGAATGAGTATACAGCTGTTTTAAAACAAGTAGAATAATCACTTCATGAGCATACACCAAATACACTGCCCCCAAGAGAAGCACAATTAATCCAAAATAATTGAGTCAACCTCTCATTCGTCATCCAGAGGGGTGCAATTTAAGTCAAAGGATGTGGAAGGCAAGGAGTCAGTCAGTAAATATTTACCCCAACTTGATAGCACTTTCTACTTTGGTTAAAATGAAAGATTCTAAAGTTGGAGTAGATATCAGCGTGTTCTCATTCAAAAGAGCATGGAAAGATATACACCTTCATTGAAGAATGGAAGGTTGAGCATTGCAAGTTGTTCAACACACATTTAAAAATACCTCAAAAAGAAGCACTTAGGAAAATATCACCATACAATGCTTCAATTTGAAGTATTCTTACTGTGTCGTACCCTGTGATTAAAGACGATTTGATTGTAGTTCTCATTTTACATTCCAGTAGATCCCGTTCTCCTGCTGCAATGGTCACTTGAAACTACCCCAACAAATAGCACTTACCACATAAAAGATACAAGTCAGTGCTATTGTGAGGGTACTGGTAGTGAAAGTTGTGGCATCTGAAAATCTTCTCAATCTTTATCTCCAAAGTGTTCTCATTCAAAAGAGCATGGAAAGATATACACCTTCATTGAAGAATGGAAGGTTGAGCATTGCAAGTTGTTCAACACACATTTAAAAATACCTCAAAAAGAAGCACTTAGGAAAATATCATCATACAATGCTTCAATTTGAAGTATTCTTACTGTGTCGTACCCTGTGATTAAAAGACGATTTGATTGTAGTTCTCATTTTACATTCCAGTAGATCCCGTTCTCCTGCTGCAATGGTCACTTGAAACTACTCCAACAAATAGCACTTACCACATAAAAGATACAAGTCAGTGCTATTGTGAGGGTACTGGTAGTGAAAGTTGTGGCATCTGAAAATCTTCTCAATCTTTATCTCCAAAATGCAGTATCACTTGCAAAAACAGCCTGGAAGAAGATGTTCCTTGCTGTTCCACAGAGCTTCTGTTGAATAAACACAATCCCTCACCATTTTAAATGTGCATGTGTCCCCTTGGTTCTGCTGGGGCCATTCAGATTCACATTTACCTAAAAGCCCATCAAGTTTTGATTGCTCTGTTAATACCTTATAAACGTCAGAGCCATTTTGTACCTGAGTGGAACATTCACACATTTAAAGAACAACATGCAATCAAAACTTTTCTTCCACTGTTTTAAATCATGAATAAGTGATGGTATTTGATCTAAAATGTTTTACCAAACTATGACATGTAGGCAAAATGTCTAGTCGTTGCAGCACCCACTAGTGTCTGGAATGAGTATACAGCTGTTTTAAAACAAGTAGAATAATCACTTCATGAGCATACACCAAATACACTGCCCCCAAGAGAAGCACAATTAATCCAAAATAATTGAGTCAACCTCTCATTCGTCATCCAGAGGGGTGCAATTTAAGTCAAAGGATGTGGAAGGCAAGGAGTCAGTCAGTAAATATTTACCCCAACTTGATAGCACTTTCTACTTTGGTTAAAATGAAAGATACTAAAGTTGGAGTAGATATCAGCGTGTTCTCATTCAAAAGAGCATGGAAAGATATACACCTTCATTGAAGAATGGAAGGTTGAGCATTGCAAGTTGTTCAACACACATTTAAAAATACCTCAAAGAGAAGCACTTAGGAAAATATCACCATACAATGCTTCAATTTGAAGTATTCTTACTGTGTCGTACTCTGTGATTAAAGACGATTTGATTGTAGTTCTCATTTTACATTCCAGTAGATCCCGTTCTCCTGCTGCAATGGTCACTTGAAACTACTCCAACAAATAGCACTTACCACATAAAAGATACAAGTCAGTGCTATTGTGAGGGTACTGGTAGTGAAAGTTGTGGCATCTGAAAATCTTCTCAATCTTTATCCCCAAAATGCAGTATCACTTGCAAAAACAGCCTGGAAGAAGATGTTCCTTGCTGTTCCACAGAGCTTCTGTTGAATAAACACAATCCCTCAAATTTTAAATGTGCATGTGTCCCCTTGGATCTGCTGGGGCCATTCAGATTCACATTTACCTAAAAGCCCATCAAGTTTTGATTGCTCTGTTAATACCTTATAAACGTCAGAGCCATTTTGTACCTGAGTGCAACATTCACACATTTAAAGAACAACATGCAATCAAAACTTTTCTTCCCCTGTTTTAAATCATCAATAAGTGATGGTATTTGATCTAAAATGTTTTACCAAACTATGACATGTAGGCAAAATATCTAGTCATTGCAGCACCCACTAGTGTCTGGAATGAGTATACAGCTGTTTTAAAACAAGTAGAATAATCACTTCATGAGCATACACCAAATACACTGCCCCAAGAGAAGCACAATTAATCCAAAATAATTGAGTCAACCTCTCATTTGTCATCCAGAGGGGTGCAATTTAAGTCAAAGGATGTGGAAGGCAAGGAGTTAGTCAGTCAGTAAATATTTACCCCAACTTGATAGCACTTTCTACTTTGGTTAAAATGAAAGATACTAAAGTTGGAGTAGATATCAGTGTGTTCTCATTCAAAAGAGCATGGAAAGATATACACCTTCATTGAAGAATGGAAGGTTGAGAATTGCAAGTTGTTCAACACACATTTAAAAATACCCCAAAGAGAAGCACTTAGGAAAATATCACCATACAATGCTTCAATTTGAAGTATTCTTACTGTGTCGTACCCTGTGATAAAAGACGATTTGATTGTAGTTCTCATTTTACATTCCAGTAGATACCATTCTCCTGCTGCAATGGTCACTTGAAACTACTCCAACAAATAGCACTTACCACATACAAGATACAAGTCAGTGCTATTGTGAGGGTACTGGTAGTGAAAGTTGTGGCATCTGAAAATCTTCTCAATCTTTATCTCCAAAATGCAGTATCACTTGCAAAAACAGCCTGGAAGAAGATGTTCCTTGCTGTTCCACAGAGCTTCTGTTGAATAAACACAATCCCTCACCTTTTAAATGTGCATGTGTCCCCTTGGATCTGCTGGGGCCATTCAGATTCACATTTACCTAAAAGCCCATCAAGTTTTGATTGCTCTGTTAATACCTTATAAACGTCAGAGCCATTTTGTACCTGAGTGGAACATTCACACATTTAAAGAACAACATGCAATCAAAACTTTTCTTCCACTGTTTTAAATCATGAATAAGTGATGGTATTTGATCTAAAATGTTTTACCAAACTATGACATGTAGGCAAAATGTCTAGTCGTTGCAGCACCCACTAGTGTCTGGAATGAGTATACAGCTGTTTTAAAACAAGTAGAATAATCACTTCATGAGCATACACCAAATACACTGCCCCCAAGAGAAGCACAATTAATCCAAAATAATTGAGTCAACCTCTCATTCGTCATCCAGAGGGGTGCAATTTAAGTCAAAGGATGTGGAAGGCAAGGAGTCAGTCAGTCAGTAAATATTTACCCCAACTTGATAGCACTTTCTACTTTGGTTAAAATGAAAGATACTAAAGTTGGAGTAGATATCAGTGTGTTCTCATTCAAAAGAGCATGGAAAGATATACACCTTCATTGAAGAATGGAAGGTTGAGAATTGCAAGTTGTTCAACACACATTTAAAAATACCCCAAAGAGAAGCACTTAGGAAAATATCACCATACAATGCTTCAATTTGAAGTATTCTTACTGTGTCGTACCCTGTGATTAAAGACGATTTGATTGTAGTTCTCATTTTACATTCCAGTAGATACCATTCTCCTGCTGCAATGGTCACTTGAAACTACTCCAACAAATAGCACTTACCACATAAAAGATACAAGTCAGTGCTATTGTGAGGGTACTGGTAGTGAAAGTTGTGGCATCTGAAAATCTTCTCAATCTTTATCTCCAAAGTGTTCTCATTCAAAAGAGCATGGAAAGATATACACCTTCATTGAAGAATGGAAGGTTGAGAATTGCAAGTTGTTCAACACACATTTAAAAATACCCCAAAGAGAAGCACTTAGGAAAATATCACCATACAATGCTTCAATTTGAAGTATTCTTACTGTGTCGTACCCTGTGATAAAGACGATTTGATTGTAGTTCTCATTTTACATTCCAGTAGATACCATTCTCCTGCTGCAATGGTCACTTGAAACTACTCCAACAAATAGCACTTACCACATAAAAGATACAAGTCAGTGCTATTGTGAGGGTACTGGTAGTGAAAGTTGTGGCATCTGAAAATCTTCTCAATCTTTATCTCCAAAATGCAGTATCACTTGCAAAAACAGCCTGGAAGAAGATGTTCCTTGCTGTTCCACAGAGCTTCTGTTGAATAAACACAATCCCTCACCATTTTAAATGTGCATGTGTCCCCTTGGATCTGCTGGGGCCATTCAGATTCACATTTACCTAAAAGCCCATCAAGTTTTGATTGCTCTGTTAATACCTTATAAACGTCAGAGCCATTTTGTACCTGAGTGGAACATTCACACATTTAAAGAACAACATGCAATCAAAACTTTTCTTCCACTGTTTTAAATCATGAATAAGTGATGGTATTTGATCTAAAATGTTTTACCAAACTATGACATGTAGGCAAAATGTCTAGTCGTTGCAGCACCCACTAGTGTCTGGAATGAGTATACAGCTGTTTTAAAACAAGTAGAATAATCACTTCATGAGCATACACCAAATACACTGCCCCAAGAGAAGCACAATTAATCCAAAATAATTGAGTCAACCTCTCATTCGTCATCCAGAGGGGTGCAATTTAAGTCAAAGGATGTGGAAGGCAAGGAGTCAGTCAGTAAATATTTACCCCAACTTGATAGCACTTTCTACTTTGGTTAAAATGAAAGATACTAAAGTTGGAGTAGATATCAGTGTGTTCTCATTCAAAAGAGCATGGAAAGATATACACCTTCATTGAAGAATGGAAGGTTGAGCATTGCAAGTTGTTCAACACACATTTAAAAATACCCCAAAGAGAAGCACTTAGGAAAATATCACCATACAATGCTTCAATTTGAAGTATTCTTACTGTGTCGTACCCTGTGATAAAAGACGATTTGATTGTAGTTCTCATTTTACATTCCAGTAGATACCATTCTCCTGCTGCAATGGTCACTTGAAACTACTCCAACAAATAGCACTTACCACATACAAGATACAAGTCAGTGCTATTGTGAGGGTACTGGTAGTGAAAGTTGTGGCATCTGAAAATCTTCTCAATCTTTATCTCCAAAATGCAGTATCACTTGCAAAAACAGCCTGGAAGAAGATGTTCCTTGCTGTTCCACAGAGCTTCTGTTGAATAAACACAATCCCTCACATTTTAAATGTGCATGTGTCCCCTTGGATCTGCTGGGGCCATTCAGATTCACATTTACCTAAAAGCCCATCAAGTTTTGATTGCTCTGTTAATACCTTATAAACGTCAGAGCCATTTTGTACCTGAGTGGAACATTCACACATTTAAAGAACAACAGGCAATCAAAACTTTTCTTCCACTGTTTTAAATCATCAATAAGTGATGGTATTTGATCTAAAATGTTTTACCAAACTATGACCTGTAGGCAAAATGTCTAGTCGTTGCAGCACCCAGTAGTGTCTGGAATGAGTATACAGCTGTTTTAAAACAAGTAGAATAATCACTTCATGAGCATACACCAAATAGACTGTCCCCAAGAGAAGCACAATTAATTCAAAATAATTGAGTCAACCTCTCATTCGTCATCCAGAGGGGTGCAATTTAAGTCAAAGGATGTGGAAGGCAAGGAGTCAGTCAGTCAGTAAATATTTACCCCAACTTGATAGCACTTTCTACTTTGGTTAAAATGAAAGATACTAAAGTTGGAGTAGATATCAGTGTGTTCTCATTCAAAAGAGCATGGAAAGATATACACCTTCATTGAAGAATGGAAGGTTGAGAATTGCAAGTTGTTCAACACACATTTAAAAATACCCCAAAGAGAAGCACTTAGGAAAATATCACCATACAATGCTTCAATTTGAAGTATTCTTACTGTGTCGTACCCTGTGATAAAAGACGATTTGATTGTAGTTCTCATTTTACATTCCAGTAGATACCATTCTCCTGCTGCAATGGTCACTTGAAACTACTCCAACAAATAGCACTTACCACATACAAGATACAAGTCAGTGCTATTGTGAGGGTACTGGTAGTGAAAGTTGTGGCATCTGAAAATCTTCTCAATCTTTATCTCCAAAATGCAGTATCACTTGCAAAAACAGCCTGGAAGAAGATGTTCCTTGCTGTTCCACAGAGCTTCTGTTGAATAAACACAATCCCTCACCTTTTAAATGTGCATGTGTCCCCTTGGATCTGCTGGGGCCATTCAGATTCACATTTACCTAAAAGCCCATCAAGTTTTGATTGCTCTGTTAATACCTTATAAACGTCAGAGCCATTTTGTACCTGAGTGGAACATTCACACATTTAAAGAACAACATGCAATCAAAACTTTTCTTCCCCTGTTTTAAATCATGAATAAGTGATGGTATTTGATCTAAAATGTTTTACCAAACTATGACATGTAGGCAAAATGTCTAGTCATTGCAGCACCCACTAGTGTCTGGAATGAGTATACAGCTGTTTTAAAACAAGTAGAATAATCACTTCATGAGCATACACCAAATACACTGCCCCCAAGAGAAGCACAATTAATCCAAAATAATTGAGTCAACCTCTCATTCAGTCATCCAGAGGGGTGCAATTTAAGTCAAAGGATGTGGAAGGCAAGGAGTCAGTCAGTCAGTAAATATTTACCCCAACTTGATAGCACTTTCTACTTTGGTTAAAATGAAAGATACTAAAGTTGGAGTAGATATCAGTGTGTTCTCATTCAAAAGAGCATGGAAAGATATACACCTTCTTTGAAGAATGGAAGGTTGAGAATTGCAAGTTGTTCAACACACATTTAAAAATACCCCAAAGAGAAGCACTTAGGAAAATATCACCATGCAATGCTTCAATTTGAAGTATTCTTACTGTGTCGTACCCTGTGATAAAAGACGATTTGATTGTAGTTCTCATTTTACATTCCAGTAGATACCATTCTCCTGCTGCAATGGTCACTTGAAACTACTCCAACAAATAGCACTTACCACATACAAGATACAAGTCAGTGCTATTGTGAGGGTACTGGTAGTGAAAGTTGTGGCATCTGAAAATCTTCTCAATCTTTATCTCCAAAATGCAGTATCACTTGCAAAAACAGCCTGGAAGAAGATGTTCCTTGCTGTTCCACAGAGCTTCTGTTGAATAAACACAATCCCTCACATTTTAAATGTGCATGTGTCCCCTTGGATCTGCTGGGGCCATTCAGATTCACATTTACCTAAAAGCCCATCAAGTTTTGATTGCTCTGTTAATACCTTATAAACGTCAGAGCCATTTTGTACCTGAGTGGAACATTCACACATTTAAAGAACAACATGCAATCAAAACTTTTATTCCACTGTTTTAAATCATCAATAAGTGATGGTATTTGATCTAAAACGTTTTACCAAACTATGACATGTAGGCAAAATGTCTAGTCGTTGCAGCACCCACTAGTGTCTGGAATGAGTATACAGCTGTTTTAAAACAAGTAGAATAATCACTTCATGAGCATACACCAAATACACTGCCCCAAGAGAAGCACAATTAATCCAAAATAATTGAGTCAACCTCTCATTCAGTCATCCAGAGGGGTGCAATTTAAGTCAAAGGATGTGGAAGGCAAGGAGTCAGTCAGTCAGTAAATATTTACCCCAACTTGATAGCACTTTCTACTTTGGTTAAAATGAAAGATACTAAAGTTGGAGTAGATATCAGTGTGTTCTCATTCAAAAGAGCATGGAAAGATATACACCTTCATTGAAGAATGGAAGGTTGAGAATTGCAAGTTGTTCAACACACATTTAAAAATACCCCAAAGAGAAGCACTTAGGAAAATATCACCATGCAATGCTTCAATTTGAAGTATTCTTACTGTGTCGTACCCTGTGATAAAAGACGATTTGATTGTAGTTCTCATTTTACATTCCAGTAGATACCATTCTCCTGCTGCAATGGTCACTTGAAACTACTCCAACAAATAGCACTTACCACATACAAGATACAAGTCAGTGCTATTGTGAGGGTACTGGTAGTGAAAGTTGTGGCATCTGAAAATCTTCTCAATCTTTATCTCCAAAATGCAGTATCACTTGCAAAAACAGCCTGGAAGAAGATGTTCCTTGCTGTTCCACAGAGCTTCTGTTGAATAAACACAATCCCTCACATTTTAAATGTGCATGTGTCCCCTTGGATCTGCTGGGGCCATTCAGATTCACATTTACCTAAAAGCCCATCAAGTTTTGATTGCTCTGTTAATACCTTATAAACGTCAGAGCCATTTTGTACCTGAGTGGAACATTCACACATTTAAAGAACAACATGCAATCAAAACTTTTCTTCCACTGTTTTAAATCATCAATAAGTGATGGTATTTGATCTAAAACGTTTTACCAAACTATGACATGTAGGCAAAATGTCTAGTCGTTGCAGCACCCACTAGTGTCTGGAATGAGTATACAGCTGTTTTAAAACAAGTAGAATAATCACTTCATGAGCATACACCAAATACACTGCCCCCAAGAGAAGCACAATTAATCCAAAATAATTGAGTCAACCTCTCATTCGTCATCCAGAGGGGTGCAATTTAAGTCAAAGGATGTGGAAGGCAAGGAGTCAGTCAGTCAGTAAATATTTACCCCAACTTGATAGCACTTTCTACTTTGGTTAAAATGAAAGATACTAAAGTTGGAGTAGATATCAGTGTGTTCTCATTCAAAAGAGCATGGAAAGATATACACCTTCATTGAAGAATGGAAGGTTGAGAATTGCAAGTTGTTCAACACACATTTAAAAATACCCCAAAGAGAAGCACTTAGGAAAATATCACCATACAATGCTTCAATTTGAAGTATTCTTACTGTGTCGTACCCTGTGATAAAAGACGATTTGATTGTAGTTCTCATTTTACATTCCAGTAGATACCATTCTCCTGCTGCAATGGTCACTTGAAACTACTCCAACAAATAGCACTTACCACATACAAGACACAAGTCAGTGCTATTGTGAGGGTACTGGTAGTGAAAGTTGTGGCATCTGAAAATCTTCTCAATCTTTATCTCCAAAATGCAGTATCACTTGCAAATACAGCCTGGAAGAAGATGTTCCTTGCTGTTCCACAGAGCTTCTGTTGAATAAACACAATCCCTCAAATTTTAAATGTGCATGTGTCCCCTTGGATCTGCTGGGGCCATTCAGATTCACATTTACCTAAAAGCCCATCAAGTTTTGATTGCTCTGTTAATACCTTATAAACGTCAGAGCCATTTTGTACCTGAGTGGAACATTCACACATTTAAAGAACAACATGCAATCAAAACTTTTCTTCCACTGTTTTAAATCATGA